>NC_031969.2:4130406-4135406 GCF_001858045.2 Oreochromis niloticus
GAATATCAGCAGGGCCAGTGCAACAGCAGCACATCTTTTTCGACTGTAAAGGAGACAGGAGGCCGACTCCCTCCCTCGGCCAAATGGAGAGAGAGTAGCAGCAGGGCCAGTGCACAAAAATGGATCTTTTCCAGCCGCAAGGGAGACAGGAGCAAGGTGTGATGTGGGTCCCCGGGGCCCGCTGGAGGTCAGGGAGATCAGCAATTAGCTAGAGGTGGTCAGAGTAGCAGCAGGGCCAGTGCTCCAAAAGCACATCTTTTTCGACCGTAAAGGAGACAGGAGGCCAACTCACTGCCTCGGCCAAATGGAGAGAGAGTAGCAGCAGGGCCAGTGGAGAAGCATGCATCTTTTTCAGCAGTAAGGGAGAAAGGAAGATGTGATGGTGGTCCCCGGGGCCCCCTGGAAGTGGGGGAGATCAGCAATTAGCTAGCGAGGAGGGTGCGTACAGCGGACATGGCAAAGTGTTTCTGGTCCGTGTACCAGGGGCATGTGGAAAAGCTGTCATACCATATGCACGGGGAGTACTTGGCAAAGTGCTGCTGAGCAGTGTACCAGGGGCATGGATAAATGTTGTCGTACCATAGGCACGAGGGGAGCGTGTTTCAGGGAGATATCGGGGCAGTGTACCAGGGGCATGTGGAAACGTTGTCGTATCATATGCACGGGGAGTGCGTGTGGCAAAGTGTTTCTGCACAGTGTACCAGGGGCATGGAGAAAATTTGTCGTACCATAAGCACGAGGGGAGCGCGTTTCAGGGTGGTATCGGGGCAGTGTACCAGGGGCATGTGGAAACGCTGTCGTACCATATGCACGAGGTGTGTTTGTGGCAAAGTGTTTCTACCCAGTGTACCAGGGGCATGTGGAAACGTTGTCGTACCATATGCACGAGGGGAGCGTGTTTCAGGGAGATATCGGGGCAGTGTACCAGGGGCATGTGGAAAAGTTGTCGTACCATATGCACGAGGAGTGTGTGTGGCAAAGTGTTTCTGCCCAGTGTACCAGGGGCATGTGGAAACGTTATCGTACCATATGCACGGGGAGTGTGTGTGGCAAAGTGTTTCTGCCCAGTGTACCAGGGGCATGTGGAAATGTTGTCGTACCATATGCACGGGGAGTGTGTGTGGCAAAGTGTTTCTGCACAGTGCACCAGGGGCATGGAGAAAATCTGTCGTACCATAAGCACGAGGGGAGCGTGTGTGGCAACGTGTTTCTGCCCAGTGTACCAAGGGCGTGTAGAAACATTGTCCTACCATACGCACGCGGAGTGTGTGGCAAAGTGTTTCTGCCCAGTGTACCAGGGGCACGTTTGAATTTACTTTATGGAGTACCAGGGGCACGAGGATTTTGCCAGTGGTGTTTTGCTATGTTAGTGGGAGGGGGCTTAAGTGTGGGTCCCCGGGGCCTGCTGGAGGTCAAGGTCCATGCTGGATATGTGGTGGAGCGTAACTGCAAGAAAGGAAAGCTAGTGGGGGACTAGAGCAGGGGAGCATGCGGGTCCCCGGGGCCTGCTGGAGGACAGGGGGATCAGCAATTAGCCAGCGGTGGTCAATTCAATTCAATTCAATTCAATTTTATTTATATAGCGCCAAATCACAACAAAAGTCGCCTCAAGGCGCTTTATATTGTACAGTAGATAGCACAATAATAAATACAGAGAAAAACCCAACAATCATATGACCCCCTATGAGCAAGCACTTTGGCGACAGTGGGAAGGAAAAACTCCCTTTTAACAGGAAGAAACCTCCGGCAGAACCAGGCTCAGGGAGGGGCGGCCATCTGCTGCGACCGGTTGGGGTGAAAGAAGGAAAACAGGATGAAAGACATGCTGTGGAAGAGAGACAGAGATTAATAACAGATATGATTCGATGCAGAGAGGTCTATTAGCACATAGTGAGTGAGAAAGGTGACTGGAAGGGAAAAACTCAATGCATCATGGGAATCCCCGGCAGCCTACGTCTATTGCAGCATAACTAAGGGAGGATTCAGGGTCACCTGGTCCAGCCCTAACTATATGCTTTAGCAAAAAGGAAAGTTTTAAGCCTAATCTTGAAAGTAGAGATAGTGTCTGTCTCCCGAATCCAAACTGGAAGTTGGTTCCACAGAAGAGGGGCCTGAAAACTGAAGGCTCTGCCTCCCATTCTACTTTTAAATACTCTAGGAACAACAAGTAGGCCTGCAGTGCAAGAGCGAAGTGCTCTAATAGGGTGATATGGTACTACAAGGTCATTAAGATAAGATGGGGCCTGATTATTTAAGACCTTGTATGTGAGGAGCAGGATTTTGAAATCAATTCTGGATTTAACAGGAAGCCAATGAAGGGAAGCCAAAACAGGAGAAATATGCTCTCTCTTTCTAGTCCCTGTCAGTACTCTTGCTGCAGCATTTTGGATTAGCTGAAGGCTTCTCAGCGAGTTTTTAGGACTTCCTGATAATAGTGAATTACAGTAGTCCAGCCTGGAAGTAATAAATGCATGAACTAGTTTTTCAGCATCACTCTGAGACAGGATATTTCTAATTTTAGAGATATTGCGCAAATGGAAGAAAGCAGTCTTACATATTTGTTTAATATGTGCATTGAAGGACATGTCCTGGTCAAAAATGACTCCAAGGTTTCTCACAGTGTTACTGGAGGCCAAGGTAATGCCATCCAGAGTAAGAATCTGCTTAGATACCATATTTCTAAGATTTTCAGGGCCGAGTACAATAACCTCAGTTTTATCTGAATTAAGAAGCAGAAAGTTAGCGGCCATCCAGGTCTTTATGTCTTTAAGACATTCCTGCAGTTTAACTAATTGGTGTGTGTTACCTGGCTTCATGGATAGATAGAGCTGCGTGTCATCTGCATAGCAGTGAAAATTTATGCTATGTCTTCTAATGATGTTGCCTAGGGGAAGCATGTATAATGTAAATAGAATTGGTCCTAGCACTGAACCCTGTGGAACACCATAATTGACCTTAGTGTGTGAAGAGGACTCTCCATTTACATGTACAAACTGGAGTCTATTAGATAGATATGATACAAACCACTGCAGTGCAGTACCTGTAATACCTACAGCATGTTCTAATCGCTCTAATAGGATATTATGGTCAACAGTATCGAACGCAGCACTGAGGTCTAGCAGGACAAGCACAGAGATGAGTCCACTGTCAGAGGCCATAAGAAGATCATTTGTAACCTTCACTAAAGCTGTTTCTGTGCTGTGATGAGCTCTGAAACCTGACTGAAACTCTTCAAATAAGCCATTCCTCTGCAGATGGTCTGTTAGCTGTTTGACAACTACTCTTTCAAGGATTTTTGATATGAAAGGAAGGTTGGAGATTGGCCTATAATTAGCTAAGACAGCTGGGTCTAGAGATGGCTTTTTAAGTAAAGGTTTAACTACAGCCAGCTTGAAGGCCTGTGGTACATAGCCGATTATTAGAGATAGGTTGATCATATTTAAGATCGAAGAATTAATTAATGGCAGGACTTCTTTGAGCAGTTTTGTAGGAATGGGGTCTAAAAGACACGTTGATGGTTTGGAGGAATTAATTATTGAAGTTAACTCAGAAAGATCAATTGGAGAAAAAGAGTCTAACTTAACATCGATGGTACTAAGAGTAGCTGTAGATAATATTACATCTGTGGGATGATTATTGGTAATTTTTTCTCTAATGATAAAAATTTTATTTGTGAAGAAGTTCATGAAGTCATTACTAGTTAACGTTAAAGGGATGGTTGGCTCAGTAGAGCTCTGACTTTTTGTCAGCCTGGCTACAGTGCTGAAGAGAAACCTGGGGTTGTTCTTATTTTCTTCAATCAGTGACGAATAGTAAGATGTTCTGGCTTTGCGGAGGGGTTTCTTATAAAGCAGCAAACTATTTCTCCAGGCTAAATGATGATCCTCTAAATTTGTGACACGCCATTTCCTCTCCAGCTTACGAGTTATCTGCTTTAGGCTACGTGTTTGAGAATTATACCACGGAGTCAGGGACTTTGGATTTGAGGCCTTAGTTTTCACAGGAGCTACAGTATCCAGAGTCGTACGTAGTGAGGAGGTAAAATTATTAACAAGATAATCGACCTCTGTTGGAGTAGCGTTCAGATAGCTGCTCTGCTCTATGTTGGTACAGGGCATTGAAGATGATAACAGTGGGTGGATTATATTCTTAAACTTAGTTACAGCACTTTCAGAAAGACATCTACTTTGATAAAGTCTACTCTCCACTGCTGTGTAATCAATTATTGTAAATGTAAATGTTATCAGGAAATGATCAGACAGCAGAGGGTTTTCAGGAAACACTGTTAAATATTCAGTTTCTATGCCATATGTTAAAACAAGATCTAGAGTGTGATTAAAGTGGTGGGTGGGTTCTTTTACATTTTGAGAGAAGCCAATTGAGTCTAGTAACAGATTAAATGCGATGTTGAGGCTGTCATTTTTAGCATCTACATGGATGTTAAAATCACCCACAATAATTATTTTATCTGAGCTGAGCACTAAATCAGATAAAAAGTCTGAGAAATCAGAGAGAAACTCTGTGTAAGGCCCAGGTGGACGATAGATGATAACAAGTAAGACTGGTTTCTGAGTTTTACAGCTGGGGTGGACGAGGCTAAGCATCAGGCTTTCAAATGAATTAAAAGTCTGTCTTGGTCTTTCGTTAATTAATAGGCTGGTGTGAAAAATTGCTGCCACACCGCCTCTTAAAGTCCCTCGGCCTGTGCTTCGGGATTTCTGGTAGTTAGAATGACTCGGGGGTGTTGATTCATTTAAACTAACATACTCATCCTGCTGCAACCAGGTTTCTGTAAGGCAGAGTAAATCGATTTGTTGATCAATTATTAAGTCATGTACTAACAGAGACTTGGAGGAGAGAGACCTAATATTTAATAATCCACATTTCACTGTTTTACTCTTTGGTTCAGATGTGGATACTGTATTGTTCTTTCTTTGTGATTTTTTATGTTTAAGTTGTTTATTGCTGGTTTTTAGTTTGTTTTTTGTCTTTTTGGGAGC
>NC_031969.2:4140406-4197906 GCF_001858045.2 Oreochromis niloticus
TTATGCCATAGGTGTGTGTGTGTGTGTGTGTAGGGGTGCGTGGATCGATCCAAATATCGATAGCATCGATACAGACCGTTCATCAGAAAAGGGACATGTCTGTAGTGCAACTGTAGTGCACCACCCGCCTTCCTGCTCTACTGTGTTAAACTGTCATGAAGCAACGTTACTGAAAGTTAGCTTTAGGTGGTGACACAGAGGCCGAATAGCCACAGTGTACTCCTTTTAAAAAATACTCTGCCTTTCTGATCAGAGTCATTGCTGTAGCTGAACAAACTTTGTCAAACATGTTTTTTACTACATTTATATCTTTTGTATAAGATATATGTGAAACTGTCTTGCTGTGTGTACGTGTTCATAATAATCTAATCTAATTACAAAATAATCACACAAGTGCGTGGGTTGATCTCGGCACACTCAGTCCAAAGACTGGTGATTGCAAATTAGCACACTATGGTTACTGCACCAGCCCAGATAAACTGCTCACTCTGTGCAAACCTAAGCTTCTTAGTGATGCAACTGTCACTCTCACGCCCGCTCCGTCTCACTGCAAGACATAAAAAGAGTTGCCATTCATCAATCCACTTTAGCACGCCTGCTCTTCCCTGCCTCCACTCTGCCCTGTGAGCTCACTGTGTCACCCCTCCTCTGCAGCAGGCCAAAGACTACACCTCTGCCATATATATATATACATATATATACATATATGTCAATAATAAAACATTTTTAAAACTGTGATAATGTAGCTGACCTGGTGCAAAAAATTTGCAACTAAAGATGCTGTTTGATATCTGGGTCACAGCTCTCATCAGTTATGACCTTCAACACAGCTTATCAGTTTCACAGAGAAGTAGAAGTTCACACCATCTCAGAAGAATTTCCATTGTTGGGCGTACTGCAGATGAACTGAAGAGGAACTAAGCATTTCACACTTATTTTCATGCCGCTTTTATGTTTTCTGACAAGAGAAAACAAGAAAACAAAAATTTTATGAAACTACTTTGATCAAAGGTCACAGTGTTGGTGTTGCATATATTTTGAAACTACAGCTGTCACAGGACAAAAATATCACGAAGCAAAGTGTGACTAACATTACAATCCAACTAATGAACAACTGACTAAAAACTAAAAATTCCAGAAAGGACTACATGTGACTGATACATGCATCAACTTTGTCAGGAAAAATAGCATCACACTGATGATGTAGAGGCCTCAAAAATCGTTTATCAAATATGACACACTTGGTGTTACAGGGTTAATGATGGCAATACAATGTAGATGAAAGAATGCAGGTCTACATCCTGGTCAAAATTGAACCCAAGGTTTCGTCACATTAATCATGGTATTGCTACTCTGAATCAGCATCTGGTCTGTGAAATGTGTAGTTTAATCAAGATGGTGTGTGTGTCTGGCATAATACATGAATATAACTACTATGTATATAAATAGAACTAGGTAGCATCTTCATATGCAGTATGGTACCCACTGCGAGGCCAAGCAAGACAAGCACAGAGACTTTTGCAGAAAAGCTATAATTGCATAAAACACTTGGATCAAATATGAGCCATATAGGCCATATTAAATAATCTTATAGAGTTGGGGGCCAATAGAAATGGTGATGGAATGGACTAACTAATTATTAATGTTACCTCAGAGAGATGAGAAAAGCAGCATAAATTCCTTTTTTTCCATCTCGAATGGTTGAAATTTTATTCGTAAGGAAGTTTGTCAAGTTAAGATTAATAAGAGATAAAGGTTCAACAGAGCTGTGACTCTTTGTCAGCCTGGCTACAATACAGTCAGCCTTCTCAGAGGCTTTTATATATGTATCTATGTGCTTTATTTACTTACTTAGTTCATCTTTGAAATTCATGAAACAGTTCTTCTTAGCTAGGAGCTAGTTCTAGTTTAAGGAGCTAGGTTAGGTTGGTCATGGGGCTGGCTAGCTATGGCAGCTAGGTTCTATTATCTATGGGGCAAAAGCCATTAGAAGCCAGGCCATCACTGCTACATTAAGAATACATTAATTACAGATGCTTTCCAATATCAGTTGATATTGTAATATATTCCATTACAGTTACCGCTTAAAAAGGTGATATTCAGAATACAGTTACTTTGTTGAAATAAATAGATTACACGGCAGTCTTTTCCTGTTTCATATGTTAGGCTATGCCAGTGGTTCCCAAACTTTTTTTGCCAGGCCCCCCTTTTTTACAAGAAAAATGTTCGCCCCCCCACAAACACATCCTCCAAACACACACACCCATATTTTGTTTACAAACTCCATTGCGGTTTATTTCACACCTCAAACATTTAGTAAACAATTAAGCAAATACAAGTAAACGGCAATAAATTACAGGTAGTAATAAAATATACTACTAACTCTTTTACGCTACGTCCACACCTACACGGGTATTTTTGAAAACGCAGCTGTTTCTATGCGTTTGGGCTTTTCGTCAACACGTAAACGGCATTGCGATTCACCGAAAACGGAGATTATTTAAAACACCTTTTTTGCGTTTACGTGTGGACGAGGATTACAGAGTTCGTCACGCAGCGTCAAAGGTATGTGCCTCTTTTCACATCACGCTGTGCGCCACGTTATTGTTTACATGAGATGAATTGCAGAATGGCAGATAGAGACAAAATACTGTTACTGTTAATCTGACTATCTTCAGGTTTTACACACTTACATATACACACGCAGTTACTGTCCCTGCATTTAGAAAGGCAGAGGCGTCACGGTGTAATTATTTTACGTGTAGTTGTTTTTTTCCTGTGTAATAATATTCAACATTGCTATCAATACATTTTTCAAAAAATGTCTCTCTGTGCAAAATGGGTTTAAACACATAAACAGCTGTGGGATACTGTTTGTCCGTGATTTGAACAGGGTGAACAAATTATGGCAGGATCAGCCTGATATTATTTGTATCCCACTGTAACTTTACTGCATAAAGAGCTAACATGTCCAAAATGTCAGGAGTAGTTAGTTATTACAAGAAGTGTTTGTGAACTAAAAATCAAGAATGTGGGATACTGTTTGTCCGTGATTTGGAGAGCCCAGCGCTGCTCCCGACGCAGGGAAAACTAATTTTGCAGGGGAGACCTACCTTGGCACTTGTGCAGGTGAAGCCAAAGGGAAGATATGCTTCACCATATTTTCCTGTCTTTGGCTTGGAAGGAAGTTGGTTTGGAAACATATTTGGCGATGCTTCATCTCCTGCTTTGCGTTTATGCGGGAGCCCCGTCAAAAACCTGTCCACAGTGTCCAAGCGCTCTTTTTTTTCTTTTCTTTTCATACCGCGCCCCCCCCCTGCAATGGCTCTGCGCCCCCCTAGGGGGCGGGCCCCACACTTTGGGAACCTCTGGGCTATGCCCTCTCTATTTTTGGTAATTCCATGCCAGTGGAAACTCAAACAAAACATGCATTAAGAGCGTCTAATGCCTGTGTCTCAATCTCGTGGCCCATGTCCAACCCTACCTACTTGCCGCCCACATAATTACGTGAAGAAATATTTTTTTAAAGTATTATTCAAAAAAATATTTAATATGAATGCAATAGGCAGAGTGTTACATGCATAGCATGTATGAAGCAAGTAAATATAATAAGCACTGCAGCCAAAAAGAGTGCCTGACGAGCCCAGTTGTAAGTAAGCTATTAAGACTCGACTGTACACTGTGTTCGTGTTTTCCTCCGAAACAAGTTCGGTTGGAGCAGCCTTTCAACGCCTCTGTTTTCTGGGTCAAATTTGCTAGCAAGAGACAGTAAAGCTAGTTTCAGTTAAGAGTCGGAACCAGACGTATTAGCCAGAGGTCCCTTTACTACGGTTCGGAGCCGCGTACCTGTTTTATATACACGCGGAATAGTTTTCTATACAAGATCGCTGCAAAAAGTGTAGCCTTACCTAATGTCCACCCTACTGTTACTCATTTTATATTAAGATTTAAAAATCTAGTCAGTATTGGTATGGCGAGTAACCTTCAGTAAAAGTAATAAATCACACAGCAATAGTACATTCATGTAGTTGTAAAAAGCTTGATAATATAATAGGTAATCCAAAGTATTCAGAATACGTTACTGTCATTGAGTAACGTCTTGATCCATTCTCAATCATCCAGGAAAGTAAATCTCCAAAAGTTGAATCTGTTCATCTGGACGTACGCTACGTCCAGATGAACAGATTCAACTTTTGGAGAGTCATTGAGTAACGTAACGGAATACGTTACAAAATACATTTTGGGGCATGTATTCTGTAATCTGTAGTGGAATACATTTTAAAAAGTAACCTTCCCAACACTGTCTACGGATGTATCCGTGTATTTCCGTGGTGCTGATGCTGCGCTGACCGGACAGCCCCTGAAGCATTTGAAGTGTCGGAATGTGGAAATTTCAACATTGCTTGAAAAAACTGCCAGCTAGCAACGTCCCTCTCACCGGTAGGCTAAGTTATTTTTAGCCAATTACAAGTTGAATCTGGTAGTTGGGGTTGTTAGCTAAGATACTGTCATTAAGAAGCGGCACAACTAATGTGTCTATGTGAACTAATTTGCGATGTGCACCGCTGGCCCGGCCATTTGTTTTTTAATGCACCTTCTCAGATTAATTCACTGCGTGTCCTGCCCAGGGCTGGACTGGGACAAAAAATCGGCACGGGCATTTTGACTAGAGACTGACCCACCAGGTATTATAGGAAAAGCCATAAATGAAAACAAACGCTGTTGTGACAGTGATGTACAGTGTCTTGTCGGTATATGTATGATTTCTATACATTTTACATCAGATAAAAACTTTGGTTGTAAGATTCAGATGATTATTTATTAAAAGCTAGACATTTTAAATGAGAATAAGAAAGAAAAGTATTTCTTTGTGCCCCCCTCTCCCTGTTAATGCCCTACCTGGCCCCTTGACAAAACTTTGCTAGATCCGCCCCTGCACAGTTACCAGCTGTCAGCTATGTAAAAAAGGATCCTGGTGTTATTTGTCTCTCACAAACAGTTCATAACTTCCCTTCAACTAATTCATGTCACCTAACAGGTAAACCTGTTTCTCCATCACCTGTTCAGCTCTGATGATTCAGTAAGGACATCTCCTGGTTTCATCTTCATGTTTCCCTCTCACCACATATCCAAACCAATATCATATCACTATCAGTAACATCATAGCACCCGCCCAGCTGTATAGAAACTCCGTCATGCTAGCTAGCACGCAGTATGAGTTATTGTAACTGACTGTAAAAAGTCAGCACAACGAAAATAAACTCCACCTAAACTTGGTTTATATCTGACCCAGATAGACTGCAGGTCATAACTTCCTAATGGAGTTCAGTTCACCTGACACTGGGACCGGCGGCCGCCTTGAGTCTCGCAAGCTCAACCTTTCCCTCATTCACCCGCTGGCCTCTGTGGAAGCTCCGCCATAGACACCACCAAATAACATTATTTTTACACATCGACCAGCATCTGGCCAAACCACCACAGTTTTAACTCACTGAGTTGACTTTGATGACTTTGGTGGATGTAAGGGTCATGTTAACGGATTGTTAACATGACCCTGTTCTACACCACTACAAGGTTTAATCAAAAATTGTTAAAAACCTTTCAAGCTATTGTGCATACAGACAGAATGACTCTCACGCACATAAACACTACATAAACATAACTGCCTTGGCTGAGTTAACAAACACTGCATTAGATTTTATTAGATATTAGATTCATGTCACACTATGAAATAGAAGTTCAGACCGAGAAGATCAAAGGACTTCAAAGTGTTGATGTGTGTATTCTTCTTGTGTAGTTCTCATATGTTGGCTCCCCAGGTTGATACTAATCATTGGAAACCTAAAAGATTTGATAAAATTCCTGCTCCTGTCCATAAATGTCTACAGTTTGTTCGGCATATTCCTCCGTTACATTTTCATAGTCGTTTTCATTATCATCATCATCATCATCACTGGGTTTGTCTGTGTCTTCCTCTGCCCTGTCCTCTATACTCACAGACAGCGGTGTGCGTCCTTTGTAATTATCTTCATCCTTTATGTTCTCATAATTATCATCATCACTGGTTTCATCTGTGTCTTCCTCTGCTCTGTCCTTTATACTCACAGACAGCGGGGTGCATCCTTTGTAATTATCTTCACCCTTCATGTTTTCATAATTATCATCATCACTGGTTTCGTCTGTGTCTTCCTCTGCTCTGTCCTCTATACTCACAGACAGCGGTGTGCATCCTGTTTTATTATCTTCATCCTTTATGTTCTCATAATTATCATCATCACTGGTTTCATCTGTGTCTTCCTCTGCTCTGTCCTTTATACTCACAGACAGCGGGGTGCATCCTTTGTAATTATCTTCACCCTTCATGTTTTCATAATTATCATCATCACTGGTTTCATCTGTGTCTTCCTCTGCTCTGTCCTCTATACTCACAGACAGCGGTGTGCATCCTATGTAATTATCTTCATTCTCCATGTTCTCATAATCATGATCATCAGTTTTGTCTTCCTCCACTTCTTGTGTTTCGTTTGTCTCTTTTCTGTCCACTGGTTGAACATTCACATAGTCCCTCTCCTCTTCCCCCTCCTCCTCATCATCTTCATAACGGTTTGTGGCAGTAACTGAAACATAAGTAGTAGAAAAGATTGACTGATGCACATCTACATCACCAAAATATTTGTTCATTTGATACATTGCACAGGTAAGCACAGACTTTGCATCTGGACATGGCCTTCATGTTGTTTTGCTCGTCGTCTCCTGATTACCAGACACACCACCATCAAGACCAGCAGTAGCAGCAGGATCGCAGCAGGAACTACTAAATAGACCAGCAGCAGCCAAGGAACTAAGAAATAAAGGATTACAACATGGAAGCAATTAGTTCATGGTGGCCTCAATGACTGCTGAGTGCCCAGGTCCAGTGGCTGGACAACAAAACCAAACTCCTTTACCTCTGTGCTTAAAAGTTAGTGCAAAGTGTTTGTGCTGATATGGTGTGTTTAGTTTTTGCCATACATGATACTGTTCAATATAGCTGAAGAGTCTGAGATGTTGCTCTTGGTGTGGCAGGAGTTCGGTCTCTGACTCTGCTGCAGTGGAGGGTGGTATGGTAAGTTCACAGGGCAGTACCGGGAGGTCGAAGGGTACAGGTGTGAGGGATTTTAACTGATGAGCTCTCCCCCATTTTAGTGTCTGGAGTTGGGAAGGAGAGGTGTGTGTGGTGTGGGAGGGAGCTGGAAAGCTGGCTTCCCAGTTAAACACAAGGTGCTGAAGCAGTGGAAAACATTGTGGATCTGAATAAAAGTGCTGCGACTGACAATCGAACAGTGTGTGGGTCCGGATTTCACACTTGGGCTTCTTTGCAGTTGATGCAGTTGATGGAAAGTACACTCCCAGACACATTGAGGAATTGTATTAAACCAGACCTGACTAGCTGATGATCAATTAATAAAGTGCATTTGATGAACAGCTTAACCTGTAACTTATCTTCATAATTCTTATGGAAGCAGTAAGGCTGTGGTCAGGTTTTCTTTCTTTTTCACATGATGCAACTGCTGCACTAATGTTTTATACAGTTTGGGAGAGAGTGAAAGTGTACATGTGCGTGCAGACAACGATACAGGAAGCAGGAATCAGGATTTCCTGTTTGCTGTACAGACCTGCAGTTACAATTTTCCCATCATAACTTCACAATACCTCATTTGTTCACGTTTGAGAATAATAAACTGGAGTAATATTTACATTCCTCAAAAAACTAAACTGTATTTTCAATTACCTCCAATAAAATTCTGTAATACGAACAGACTCTGAATATGAAGATGTGGACTTGTGCAGCTATAATCCACAATAACTGAATCCAGGAGATTTGGACTCTTATATAGGAGACTTTTATATTTTATTGCTCTTTAAGTCTTGTTTTTGTTTCATTTGATTTGGCTTGATCCATCCATCCCTTACTTTGCTGTTATCTTGTATATGGAGTTAGCTGTTGTCTGTGGAAGCAGAATTAATGCCATTTGACAGTCTGTATGGGGTAGATATTCTCATGGGCGTCTCCATGTCCTGTTAAAAATGGCTGGAGGTTGTGAAACTAAGAGGCCAGCAACTTGCAGTTTTTCTCTTAATGGGAGACTGATGGAAGATTAGCATACTAGACAAGTTGCCACTAGCTCTGCTTTCACCGTTTCAAGATCAGTTGCGAGCAGCACTTAGTTTGGAAACAGAGCGGCATTAGCATGGTGTCTGTTGAAGCGCTCTAACATCATAACAGATGAGTTTTCTGTTGCAACATGAGTGATGTAAGAAACTGCAGGAAGGGGTACTGCTCCTTGTTATTGTTCATCTTGTAGCCAAGCATCTAAAGGATCACTGTTGCCATGGTGTAGATCAGCTGGTTGGTTTCAGTTATGGTCTCAGCAGGGATTGTCTGTAATGCTGCATTCACATCTTCTAGTAAACTTTCAGAGGATACTTTCTGTAGTTTTGGTAGTCGGGCACAGATGGTCCAGGTTCCCAGCACAGCCACAATCTTCTCTTTCAGGTCAGCTCTTCTCACATTCAACGCCTTCATCACCAGTTGTTCCTAGAGCTTGATACCCAATGTTGGAGAGTGAAAAGGATGATATCTCCCCCTTTACCTGACATGACTGATGATTATTACCTCTCGCCCTCTTGCCGTAGAGTTTGTGTTGTACATCATCAATCTCTAGTTCTTCCAGATGTTGGAACACTGGAACCCAAGGTAACACTAAGTTGCTGAGTCTAGATGTGGGGTGCTGTTTACACCAATTTCTGATACTACTATCTGAATGTTGCAGAAATAAGTACTCATTAGACCAGGGAACAACAACCAGTCTTCTGTAGTCTAATATTGGTGAGCCTGTGTGAAATGTAGCCTCAGTTTTCTGTTCTTAACTGACAGTAGAGGAACTTGGTGTAGTCTTCACCTGCTGTAGCTCATCTACTTCAAGGTCTGATGTGTTGTGCTTTCAGAGCTGATCTTTAGACTCTGGCTGAAAAATGTATTTGAGTTAGTGTTGACTTCCAGTCAGCTTGTAGATATTTTCTCCTTTTTGGATCATCCTCTGTAAACCCTAAAGATGGTTGTGAGGGAAAATCGCAGTACATCCACAGTTTCAGAAATACTCGGATCACCAGCATTTAAAGTCCCTTAAATAAAATTCTTCTGCATCGAGTTGCTTCCACATGAAGCTGAACAAGTACACCTAATGAAGTGGCTGGTGAGTATAGAGTTGATGGTGATCTAAAAGCTGACCCATGTTAGTGTTCAGTTAATTAATGTTTACATAATACAGGAATGACGACTTTTGCAAATATTACTTTGAATTACTGGTTGTGTTACCATTTTCCATTACACATTTGAACTTGTTGCACCGAATCAAGTAACCCTGTAAATTACTGAAGATGACATACAGTAATGGTGAGATTTATGTCCAGTGGTCTACTTACATGTGATGACGACATGAATCGGTGCTGACTCGGTAGAAGTTAAGTTCTGTGATTCCAGAGTTATGAGATACACACAGCTATAGTTGCCCTGGTGTTTATACTCAGCTACAGGGAAACTAAAGGAAGCTGAGTTGTTGACAGCTGGCTTGGTGTGTGGGATGTTGGAGAAGATCAGCCTGAAATGGCTTGGATTGAGGCTTGAGTTAATGAAGCAGGTAAAGACAAAGCTATGGCCCTTGGTGACCTCTGCATCTGCATTAGGACCCCAGACCTGTACACCATCAAGAGATGTCAGGGAGATGTTGGGCTGCTGCAGGGTCTCTAGATTAAAAATAGGAAAACAAAGTAGCATTCAGTCCATACCACTTTTACAGTGTTAAAGTAAGATATTTTGCATTCATTCACTGCAGTCATCTGGGAATCTATTACTGTACACTGTACTAAATATCATCAAAATAGACCTGTTGGCAACTGTGAAGCGTCATTCATAATCACAAGTTGTTACTTTAAATTTAGCAACTCAACTGCTGATACTAACTGTCATGAAGACTTCCTCTATAAGATGCTCTTTGCATGTCAAGAAATACATATATATACAATAGATATGTAAATACAAGGTTCACAGGCATTAATGCATAAGTGATATTTTTGCAGCCACATCATGTCACTCGTTGATGGTTGTGTTGGATGGAAGTGTTACGCCCCTGTGCCGCACCTATTAACCTCAAAGTGGCAGTGCTGCATCAAAGTGTATTGACTTATAAAGCTCTATGGGCCTAGCTCTAAAATGTAGATGTAAATCACCTGAACAGACAACACCCACACCCTCATTGTGTTCACAGCCATTTTTTCCAAATGCTCCATGAGGACACTGCGTTAGAGACGTTTCTTGCCCCGAACAGTTCACATTTGCAAGCCACATTTCTTCTGTTGATGAATTAAAGTTGACCGACTGAGAGATTGCCAGTGCCTTCCCACACTTCAACTCTCTGCAGACCACTGTAGCATCATTTGAGACCCAGGAATCATCACAGAGTTTTCCCCTGCTGGTGCTGTTATAGACTTCTACTCTTCCATAGCACCGAGCTGACCCGACTAAACTGATGTCAAAATCTAACAAAAGAAAAAGACAAGACAACAGATTGCTCAGGATTTCCTGCATGTGGTGATATTTATGCAAAACCTTATAATCTGAAACTAATTTCACAAAATAAGACTGACCTGCAGAAGCTGAAGATGAGATGAAGAGATAAGAGACTGCAGAGAAAACAAAGGCTCATTAAACGTCTGAAACGAGACATGCACATGTTTTGTTTCTGATATAGACACACTAAAGAAAAGATCAGGTGTAAGGAAATTTAACTCTAAATTTAAGGCATTTTGAATTTAACATGCTTGTCACACTGACCCTTTGTGTAAGTATACAAAAATAAGACAGATCAACCTAAAAATGTAAAATGCAGCTCACCTATTGCCAGATAAAAGTTTCTCTGCTGTGTCCACATGATTGAGACAGAAAACATAGTCAGAGCAAAATGAGTCATCAGCGACACCAAACCCAAGTTGATGTGCTGTACAGAAATGCTTAACACTTGCGAAATGCGTTCCTCCACACACTTCCTTTTTCCTTGTATTTTTTAATGAACACAGGCTACAGAGTGCAACAGACAAAGGCTGCAGCAGCTGACAGTTATATTCATTTACCTTTTTCTTGTGCAGTATGTACAGAGTGAAGAGTTTTTAAAATTGTGTTCACTTCAAGAATCCTATATATGAAATAAAAAAATGCATTCTAATATCTCTAAAACATTTGTTTTGTTTTGGGATTTTTCATGAAAAAATAAAATCACTGATAACATCTGTTGGACATAAAATGCAGGTGTTTGTTTTTAAAATGTAGAGCTGATATTTGTAGTGTTGGCAATAAAATAAAATGTGGAGAGGAGCAGGAAGGTAGGACATTGATTTCACAGGTGCACAGTCTGTGCACTGGGGCAGTGGTCAGCATGCCTTTGTATCTTTGTAATCTACATTATGTGACAGGCCTGTGAAGTTTCGATAACATGAATGAGGCAAAAAAAAAAAAAAAATGTAGATGAAGAGGAACTCATACTCACGTGATCTTTTGTACATGTCCCACCAAAATCTCACACTTAGGTTACTGACAGTTAAGGTGTCTGTGTCATTTCTTTTAGCTGAAAGCGGATGACTTGTTACTGAAAGTGACTTTTATTTAAAATTTACATTTTATGTACATTTATATTTCTTTAAGAGATATATACTACAGGGGGAAAAAAAACCATGAAAAGCTGCAGCCTGTCTGTACAAAGCTGTAAAGGCTGCCCTTAGATGTAAAAGCAGCATTTTACATTTTTTTATTATTTTCCTTAAACAATTTCGGTTAAAAGTAAATGTATGCATATATGATTCCAAATGTAATATTAAATACAATGCATGATAATCTTAAAAATATAAAGAACTAGGGAGAAAAACCCAGGAAATGAGCAGTTTCTGAACCATAACGACAACTGTATGAAATTCAGTCACTTAAATCCTTCCTTCCCCTGTTCTGGTGCTCGGTTTGAACTCTGGCAGTCGCTTTGACCATGAACTGAAATTACAAAAGAAGATGCCACATAAAGCCTACCTTAGTGTAACATTTTTTTGAAGTTATTACTATTTTAACTTTAATTCAATTCAATTCAATTCAATTTACCTTTTCATTTCTTAATATCCATGCATCACAGAAAGGCTGTAGGCCGTGGTGAGAAGAAAAAACAACTTCTGTCGATTCTAAGGTTTTATGTATAAATACATAATAAGAAAACCATCTGGCTTTAAAATATTTAAATACAACCTCAGTTGAGCAGCAACATAGCATTTTACATGGCATCATTATTTATTTATCAAAAACTAAGGCAAAATGTAGAAGCCATCTGTTAAAAAACCGAGTATAACCCATGACTCAGTAACTTGTAAAACCACATTTACCAACAATAAGTTGAAGTGATCATCTCTGTATGACTTTATCAGTCTCTCTTATTGTTTTAGAAGAATTTTGTTGTTCTTCACAGCATTCGAGTTTCAGTTCTCTTGTTCATTATTTGTTTCATGGCTATTTTGTGTGTGTGTGTTAAACAACTTTAGCTTTGTATCTGTTTTGCTGAGCCTTAACGTTTAGCTCAGATTTAAGTCTCAATGGGTCTTGATAGATGTCTTTCATCATTCTTTATAATATAGTAAATGAAACAAATAAAATACTGAAAACAGCCTGGCGCCTCACAAAGGCATCTTGCTACAAAGCTAATGTCTCCTTCTGGTGTAAATTGTTAACTAATTCCTTTTAAGATTGTTCACAACATCAGCACAGTACACCAGCTTTCTTAATTAAAAAATTTACATGTGAAACTCTGGCCGAATGTGCACAATTAAATGACATTATGTCTTTGTGCATGACTGCGTCACACAATGTTCTCAGCGTTCTCCAAATAAGATCATGGTACATGTTAAAAATAAAAATGGAGGTTTTGTTTCTGGTTTGCTTAGTAACGAGACTTCCTTCAGCTTGAACAGCAGTAATCCATCTCCATCTGTTCATGTTTACTCATTTCTGCCATCTGGTGGTTTGAAGAGACATTAATGCACAATTAACATGCACTTTAAACTCGGCCTAAGAGCCAAACCTCTGGGAAACATATGTGCACAGCACTTTGCAGAAGAAACAAAGGTCAGTACCATCACCAGGATATCACATCTCTGCTTGGCTTTACTTTGATGGTAGAGAAAATACCCAGAATTTTATCTTATAAAATAGACCAAATATGCAACATTTTGGAACTATAGATAAGCAGAACAAAGTTCCACACTGACCTGAAAGTACCTGGTAGCTTAGTGATATAATATCATTAGAAGGAAGCTACTTAAGAAGTAGAAGAGAAGGAAGATGGAGGTCCAAAGTCTTACAGCACAATAGAAATAATAGTGAGCAGCACAGATATAATGAGCTACCTCATTACATTCATATCTGACAGTATGATAGTTCAAGTTCACTCGGTCGTTTTGTCAGTTTATGCTAATCACACAAGACTACAGCCAAGGAAGGATAAATCTGTTCAAAAATAGTCTTTAAAGACTTGTTCCCCAGAAGTTTTTTTGAGATAGGTTTTTAAGTCTTTCTGAACACCGAGATGACTAGTGACCTCTAATCTGATCTCACAGTAACACAAGAAAGAACAAGTCTGAGACACACGAGATACAATATGAGTCAACAGTGACAGAAAAACAAAGTGAAACTGTTCTGTGCAGAAATGCTACATACTTCCTTCTTTTTTGCAGTGGACAAAAAGAAGTACTTATGTGGTTATTTATGGAATAAGCAGCAACCTTGAATGATGTTTCATGTGCACTTAAATAAAATAATTACCTCCACATCCAAACAAACGAGCCTGTTAGATTTTGAGTGATTTACACAACTATTGTACATGTAAAACATTTTGACCTATATTTAAAATTCATAATATTTTTTTTGACTATTAAGTATATCTACTATATGTTGTTTTGAATAACACCAGACAATAAAAGCATTGTTTGTCAAACACTGATAACCAAGGCAGGAACCAAATCACTATCAAGACTTACACTTATCTCACGATATGTACCTCAGGTCTCTAAAATTATCTTTGCAAAAAATGTAAATTATAAAATCAGGCTTGTCCTAAATTGTTCTCTTATCATCTTCAGTCATTTTTTTCTTTCCTGTTGAATTGTCTTTTTGGCCATTTCCTGTTTTACTTTGATAGTTGGTGTTTGCTTGTGTTTTTAGGTTTATGTCCTGGTTTTCTGATTGCGTTCATCTGTGTTGGGTTCTTTTAGCTGTGCCTTATTCCCCACCTGTCACCTGCTGTCTAATGCACATCAACAGATTCCTCAGTTATTCTCCATATTCTCCAGTTTTTGCCATCTACTGTGTTTTCTGTTTGTTTGTTACCTTTTGGAATTTGTTTTTGGATTTATGTCAGCTAATAAAGCTCACCTCTTGTTGATTCTATCCCACATCATAAGAACCAGTATTATATTTAAAAGCTAATAGCAAATTAAAGACTATATGATTGAGGTCAAAATGTGGACATGAGCCTTAATCACCTGTTTTGAGAATATGCTGTCTTTGTATGCTAAAACCTTTTTACTCCCATATTACAATTAAAAAAAGAAAAATTAATGTGCCTTTCTTAGTTGTTAATACATACAGTGTGTATTACCCACTAGCCACCACAAGGGGGGGATCACAGTTCAGGTGTTTCATAACATTTTTGTATACTTTATGCAGTTTGGATGTTATACAGTATGTTTTCTATATTTTGTACAGGTATCTTGTTTTAGTTTTTTTTTTTTTGAGGAGGAGTAAAATTAATTTCTTCTTTGCACTAAGCTATGAATAGACCCTGAGGAGAAGAAAACCAACAGTATAAGAAAGAAAATGCAAATGCCTTCCTAAAACAGAAAATTAGGCTCACTGATCAGTCTGCTGTGAAACCACAGTTACACAACGCTGTTAGGTTAAAGCTTTCATGAAGACACAGACATATGCACATATAGCCATGCTGACAACTCAGTGAGCCTCATAGCGTGAGAAGGTTGAGGAAGTGGCTGGTGTGAGAATGCTGCCACCGCAGCCCTGTGGCAGCTTGCACTGTGGTAGTCTCAGCTCGACCCAACGTCCTCTGAACCCCGCTTCAACCTGCTTTCAACTTCCACTGCGCACAGTGCCACATGTGCTATTGCACGTGTTCAGCTTTTAACTTCTCTAATTCCTCAGAAGTGATGCAAATATATGTAAATTTCATAGAAGTATCTGTTACTCACCCTGGTTCTTGTTTATTTTACTGCTGTTAGCTTAATTTTTTTTAGAATCATCATAGAGTTTCCTGCGTCATCATTTGTTAGTTTCTGCAACAAATATACATTTCAGCATTTAAGCTCATACTCTAACTGTGGTTAGAATAATTGGAGTCTATATTAAATGACTTGTAGTTTCTCCTCACAGAGTTTCATTTTGTTCCTAAAGGTACCAATTTACCAACAGAGTAATCTCCAAGGGGTTGTTCAAGAAAAAACAAATGAGCTGATTTTCAGTTTTCTCATTCTGTGAAGGTTACCAGGGTTCATGTGTAAGCAGCAGAAGTGAAAAACAGGAAGGAATATGAGATTTGAGACGTAAGGATGGGAGTGCAGTAGGAAGTGGCACATGTATTGAACATATATCTTGCTCAGCACCGAGAGAGCATGTGTGTAGGCGTGTAGCTTATATATCTTTGAGTTTGCAGCCATCTTATTGAGGACATGCTTTTACAAGCTGTTTTTTGTTGTTTTAAAAAGGACTACGACCACATCTTGAAGTGTTTTACTGTGTGTGTGTGTGTGTGTGTGTGTGTGTGTCTGTGTGTCTGTGACATGTTTTATTTGTCAGATACTCCTTTGCCAACAAGATTTGTTATTGTAGATATTAAACAACAACACATAGGGCAGTCTGTCCGGTAACTGTTGGCTATGTGGTTTAACCGTGCTTAAAGAAAAGTGCTTTGACTCCTTTATTCAATACTGACCAATCAGCAACCACTAGGAATGTAAAATTAAGCCAGCACTTCCTAATACTTCCTCTAATAGCCACTTGAGGAGTGTTTCCAAAAGTGCTTCACACCCGTTAGACTCCCACGTTAAAATGTGAGTCGAATGGATTTCACTCCGCTGTCTGCTAAGCCTCACCTTCAAACGAAACTTGCTCTCTCCTCCATGCTGTTGATATTTGGAACATTTTTAATTTTTACAAGCATTTTAATGAACTCACTCATAACATGGCTTACTTTGAGATACAGATTATTCAGGACATTTGTGTGTCAGTCAAATTCTAACATTTCATTTCTCCATTATTTAGAACAAATTAACACATGTGTTGTACCTAAATGGACTGGTTCTTATGTAACATTTACTACGCGAGCACTCAAAGTGCTTTATTCACCCATGTACACCCATTCAAGCACGTAAGTTCTTTCTATCTAACATTTACACAAATTCAATGCATCAACCTTCCCTGCTCTACCTCCTGATCTACAGCTACCACTGTATATCTTGATGCATGCTCAAGGCAAGGTAAGGAAGCAAATCCCAAAAAGTTGATTCTGTTGATCTGGACGTAGCGTTTTCACTCAGGAGACTACTTCAGACTGATGAACTGAAGAAGTGACTTGAATGAGTGATGAAATGTTTCTCTAACTGAAAATACGACTGTATAGTTTATGACTACAACGTGCTAACTAAGATTGTTAACATCAGCTGATGTATTAGTGTGCCATTCTCTTGTCCAAATATGACAAATATTCGTTCCACAATATCAGCACAGAGACGGCCTCGACAATAACCCCAAGGCTTCAAAATGCCTTGGGGTTATTGTGCACAACACTCTCTTTCATGCACAGTGTTGATACACAACAGGAAAGGGAAACCAGTATGCTGTTTATTTTAACCATCTCCCTGTAAATACAACGGTTTATTATTTTTGGTCTTTTGGTCTCTCAGAGGTTACTTCCTGTGAAAAGGGGGTTTTTCCTTCCCACTGTTGCCAAATGTTGGGGTTTTCTGGGGAATTTTCAGGGTCTTTAGCCTAAAATATAAGGCACATTGAGGCAGCTGTTGTTGTGATTTGGTACTATGTAAATAAAACTGAATTGAAAATGAACAGAGTTACACCCTACAGCAAATCACTGTAACAGTCTAGCTTACATGCTATGATAAAGTTTCTCTACCAGCCATAATTCAATTCTTAATTTATAAATTAAGCACAAGGCACGAGGTCTGTAATTATGTAGCCGAATATAAGTTTTTGTTTGGGTTTGGTGAACACTCAGATGAAGCAATCAGGTGATTAGAAAAGCAGTGTGCTGGTTTTCTACAACCACCTCCCCTCACTATCCCTGCCTGCACTTTTTAAGGGCACTACATGTTTGTGTGCAGTGGGATGTGAAAATGTCAGTACATCCCAAGGTAATAGTTGCTCAGTCTAAACTTTTCTTTTTTCTTTTTTTTTTTTGTTAAGGAAGCATTTGATCTGCTTGGAAACAATGCATACAGGTGACTGATTCACTCAAAGCAAAAATAAATGTAAAATTTCAATCTTTGTAGCTGATTTAAATAAATTAAACAAAACAGCTGCTCACTGACTAAGAAAAAGAAATGACATACAAACACCTTTGAATTCAAAAATAAAAAAAAAACAAATGCTGATCTGGACTTTCATAGGAGTTGACAGGTGGAACCAAACTTCTAGTATTTCTGGAAAGAGTCTGGAAAGACGAATTTTTTTTAAAATAAATTATTCCACTAGGAGAAAAAATAATCCAGAATTAAATTTATAACACCTCGCAACAGTGCAAATTCAGTTTAAGGGTGGATGATTTTGATCTGTTGGTGTCTAAGTGCATGTGTTTACAGTCAGAAGGAAAGTGCATGTTTTGACCTGCATCAGAAACAGCATTTGCACAGGACCAAAACAGCCAAAGATTATCAAATATTTCGAAACAGGCAACTGTGTGCAGAAAACCTCTGGGCATCATACACTTGAAGGAATTTGGATAGAAGAATGATCAAACATTTCAGTAAACTCATATCAAGGAGCTACTGAAAATTAAGCGACAAGCTCACTAAAACATATTTCTGGCAAAGAGGGCTATACTAGCTTCTAAGGCCGAGAGTGCGTTATTACTATTTTAACATGTATTGCACAGCAAGAAAACCCTAGGGTTAAATCCTGTGGTTGGCTGGGGCCTTTCTATGTAGAATATGCTTGCTCTTCTGTGTCTGCCTGGCTTCTCTCGGGTACTCCAGCTTTATCCCAAAGTCCAAAGACATGGATGTTAAACCAATTGGTTGAATCTAAATTCGTTATAGGTGTGAATGTGTGCACAGTGACTGTTGGCTATCTCTGTGTTTTAGGCCTGCAAAAGATGGATCTGTTACTAAATAAGTAATTTTCCCAGCACTGACTTTGGGGGCAAAAAAGAGCCAATGTAGAATCCAGCTCCTATCAAACAAACGTCTGAAGAGTAAAATTTTGTCTATTTAGAGTTTATTAACTGGTTTATGCTGACTGACTGACAGCTCTACTGACACAGGCAGCTGTAGTCTCACTTAAGCTTACCTTTCTAATTCTAGTCATTTGTTACATAGCATCAATGATGCCTACATCTGTGCAATGCACATACAGCCTATGGATTCAGTTTGATAACTAGCTTTGACTGAAATGAAATGCAAACATTAACATGGGTTAAAGGATAAACAGTTGTTTTTGCTTTTTTGTCAAAGATCACCGCCTCATATCTTAAATATGTGAAAATGATGTCTGAGGAGCAGACATACACACTGACATTAATTCAGGAATGAACTAAAAACGTGCTAGCATTAGCTGATTTAGCACTTCACCTTCTTTAATATCTGCTTCTAGAAAATCAGCGTTGGCAGCTGCAGCCAAACTTTTGGCATGGCATTTTTTGGCTACTCTTCACATTGAGATAGACCTTCAGCATGCTAGCTGTGGGTTTGGGCATGATTCTAGTTAGACATTAATTTATTGTGAAGATTGGGATAAGAATTTACAAAACACATAATAAACTCAGTACTGGTCCTGATAAACATGGATGTTTTGGAGGTGATTAAGAGGCAGTGGTGACAGAGCAGGAAAAGACAGAGATTCCTTCATTTTGTTTTACAGCACTGGAGCTGTGTTCTCACACACACACACACACACACACACACACACACACACACACACACACACAGTGCTGTGCCCAACCACTGAATGTAATTCGGTGCGACAGCTAGCCTTCACGCTCTGACGCACTTTGCCTCCCAAAATGGACGCGGAAGGACCATTTTACACACACATGTGCACATGTGCACACACACACACACACACACACACACACACACACACACACACTGCATAAATGGGGTTTCTGTCTACAACAGATGAAAAACCAAAACATTAAGAACGCAGAGGTGGGACTATATGGTTGGGGAAGTTGGGTGAATGGATGATCCGTTTGGGAGATGTACAGTCAAACCGACAAAACGAGACATACTGAAGCATCAGGAAAACTGGTGTTTTACACAAATTCACAGCTCAATAAGGTTTATTCAGAATGACATTTTTGGACCTGAGATAGCTGCATGACTCATTCAAATAAATCGGTGACAGTAGTTTTTTATTAAAGATAGTTAAAAGGTCATTTCAGCAATGACTCAATTTTTGCTTGGGAGGTTTGGAGTCTTCTCTTCTCCAGCCACAGTCAGACATTTGCCATAACATCTTCCTGCTCATGCCATTGCTTCCCAAATATTATTTATCGACCGTTGCAGCACATTTTTGACCTTACCTTTTTTATCTGCTTGATTGTGCAACCGTTTAAGAAAGATTTCTGCAGTTAGGCTTTATGTTTTCAGTTTGTCACAAACACAATATATCGTGAACACTAGGAGCAAATTTCTTCAGTTTTGATACAAATATTTCCTTGTACTCAGTGACAAACTACACAGTAAAATCTAATTGCTTTCCAAGCATGAAAAAATTGTGCAAACTTGTTGCCTTAAAAGACCTAAGCAAAGCGTATTTACTCATTAGATTTTGGCATTCATAAGTCAAGGTCACGTTGACTTCATACGTTGCATCATGTTCACATGATTTTTCCTCAACAAAGGGAATTTTGATGAAATTCAAGGTCACTCTGATTCCATACACATGTGATGCCTCAGGATTACTATAGTTCAGGATTACCTCAGAAATCCCGAGAATTCACATACTTACAATGACAAAATGTCATAAAGACAAATAAAACATGGTCACATAATAATATCCAAAAGGATCAAAGGTAAAATTCACTGTTACATCATTAGTCAAAAAACATTTTTCTGGTCACTACTCACTTTCATAACTAAGGAGAGATGTGGTCAATCTTCACAATTCTTTGGATTGGTTAAAATATTATTTTTTATTTATTTATTTAATTTTACACATTTACATTTTTTTAAGTCTTCAGATTATACAATTCTGTGCACAAATAAATAATGTAATAATGAATTAGTTTTGGGGTTTTTTACTCGCTATTTAAACAGAATTTTTACAGATACAAATTTTAAAAAAGGAAAGAAGAAAAAAACACACAAACCAAATATTCACTTATCTTTACATGAAGTCCATATCTTCCAATTTTGGTCCAAGATACTGACCTTAATCTTCAGTTGATAGGTCAACATTTCTATTCAGTAGTTCCTCATTAGTTCAATGTCTATCCATTGGTTTAATATTTGGGACTCACTTTTCAACCATTTCCACTAGAGATTTAAAAAAGGTAGATGTCTTCCACCTTAGTCATTTCCACAGATATCAGTCCCAGGTACATCATCCGAGGATCTTTTCTGAATTTAAAAACTTGAATACAATTTTTCCCATCTGTAAAATGGAGCTATTTTTGCATAACTGAATTGTAAGGCAGCAATTTGAATTGCTGTTGTTTTATGTACTATCATTAGTGTAAGGCAGTTTGAGGTATAATAACCCATTTAATTATGCTACAGTGCTCGTGTATTTATTTATGCTTGCATATACTGTTGTTAAAAAACTTCTAAAAGTCTTCGTATGCTTGCACTACTCCTGAAGCCAAACCTAGATATAGGTAAATATCGCCCTTTCTAACAGTGCTGTCAATGTCAGACACAGAGCCCATTTTAAGCAGCAGTGTAAAAGTTAGATGTTCTGATATACAAGAGAAAAGTGGGGTTCGATTAAATGGAGGAGAAAAGGAATGTGCAGGCGAAAGTGATTTAGAGCAGCTGAGGTATGTAATAGAGACAGTGAGGTGTGATTTAGAGCCGAGTGGAAAATGGAAGAGAGGGGGTATGATCTTGGCAAAGACTGAGTGTCATTTAATGCGGGAGTGAGTGGAGAAATTATTGCGTGGCTGCTACACTAGTTGACTATAGATGTGACACATCGCTCATAAGGTTGCTATCCCAGCTGAATGGGAATTACCCCATTAACGCAAGTTGAATGCTAACTGCTACTGAACATATTGGGCTGGCAGCAAAGAGCTGAGCTGGCTAATGACTGTATGTCACTGTAATGGTGTGGCTCTATCAAGTGGCCCTGCCTCTGTGGGACGCTTAGATCTTCATGGCTCCACCCTACCCCCAACTCTTCTTTTTCGTGACGCCAGATGACCTTCCAAATGGAGATTAAGATGAAAAAGTCATCCCTGCGCGAGGTTTCTCACATCAGACATTCGGCGTGCTATCACATATCCATTTCATAAATCATCCTCTGCATTTAGGCTTGCTGGCTCGTCGACAGATGGGACAGATTTCTTTAAACAGTCTCTCCATAAGTGAAGAAAGATTCTGGAACAATTTGCTGGAGATACACATTTAACACATTTAGAAGGCAGATCTCTCTGGGTATTCTTCACAGGAATGTGCTGTCAGCTTTCATTTCTGTAAAGAATAACAATCTTCTAACACCATGGCTCCTTTCTGGGACACAGTACAGAACAGAGTAGCCATCCATGACAACAAATATGATACTGAGGTTAAATATTGCTCCTGATATCTTTCGGATCCGTCAGATGAGCCATTAATTTGTGACCTACTTGAATAAATATTTTAATGCCATGCAGTTCACAGTTGTGTTTAACACAAGTTTTAATAACGTCAGCACACATGAAAGGATGGAGTTTGCCCATGCTAAGCCAGGTAAATCAGGTTGTTCAGTTCTACACTTTACATGCTGGTCTGCAATAATTCAGTTCTATTCAATTTTATTTATACAGCGCCAAATTGCAACAACACCTCAAGGCGCTTTATAATGTAACGTAGACCCTACAACAATACATACAGAGAAAAACCCAACAGTCATATGACTCCCTTATAAGCAAGCACTTTGGCGACAGTGGGAAAGAAAAACTCCCTTTTAACAGGAAGAAACTTCTGGCAGAACCAGGCTCAGGGAGGGGCGGCCAGAGAGAGCCAGAGATTAATAACAAGTATGATTTAATGCAGAGAGCTCTATTAACCTCAGAGAAAGGTGACTGAAGAAGAAATACTCAGTGCATCATGGGAATCCCCCAGCAGCCTACGTCTATTGCAGCATAACTAAGGGAGGATTCAGGGTCACCTGGTCCAGCCCTAACTATATGCTTTAGCAAAAAGGAAAGTTTTAAGCCTAATCTTAAAAGTAGAGATAGTGTCTGTCTCAGGAAAAGAGGGGCCTGAAAACTGAAGGCTCTGCCTCCCATTCTACTTTTAAATACTCTAGGGACAACAAGTAGGCCTGCAGTGCAAGAGCGAAGTGCTCTAATAGGGTGATATGGTACTACAAGGTCATTAAGATAAGATGGGGCCTGATTATTTAAGACCTTGTATGTGAGGAGCAGGATTTTGAATTCAATTCTGGATTTAACAGGAAGCCAATGAAGGGAAGCCAAAACAGGAGAAATCTGCTCTCTCTTTCTAGTCCCTGTCAGGACTCTTGCTGCAGCATTTTGGATTAACTGAAGACTTTTCAGTGAGTTTTTAGGACATCCTGATAATAATGAATTACAGTAGTCCAGCCTAGAAGTAATAAATGCATGAACTAGTTTTTCAGCGTCACTCTGAGACAGGATTTTTCTAATTTTAGAGATGTTGCACAAATGGAAGAAAGCAGTGCAAGGACATATTCATATTGTATCCTTACAGTGTTACTGGAGGCCAAGGTAATGCCATCCAGAGTAAAAATCTGGTTAGATACCATATTTCTCAGATTTTCAGGGCCGAGTACAATAACCTCAGTTTTATCTGACTTCAAAAGCAAAATTGGATGGATGGAGGAATCTGTAGCTACTTTATGGCAGAGTTGCTGTGGTTCCTAAATGCTTCGACTTTGCAATAATACCATTTAGAATTGATTGTTGAAAATATAGGAGGGAAGAAATAAAACTGACATTTGGCATCGGTGGTATGGTCGGACAACCAATTCAATGATCAAAAAGTGTAAATAAGAATATAGTTTTCATTTTTCTAACAAGCTTGACAGTCAATATTTGGGATGATCATGTTAATAACAGCTTAAAATACCAGTGTGTTTGGAGTTATTGTTATGCTGAAAAATGAATGAACTGCCAATCAGATGCTTTTGAGTTAATATTGGATGGTGGATGAACATCTGACTTTTCTTTTTTTCTTCATAATTTCCTCAGTTTTAACAGAATCCCCAAAACTTCCACCTCGTTTTACAGGACTGAAAAAACAACTTTAAACATCATCTGACTCCTTGGAAGCAAAATAGAAAGAAATGAGGGTTTGCTCGTGACTTTTAGACGGTACTCTATGTTGTAGTTTATCTCAAAAATCTTTAAGGTGAATTTTCAGCCCTTTTGGTATTTCCCTGACACCAGTAATTGCTTTGAAGTTAACCAAAAGTATGTATGGTATACACTGGACAGTAATCACATTTAGTTAATGATGTGTTAACAGTTTCACACATGTATAAGTATCTAAACATTTCCAATTCCTCCATTTAAGAAAAAGCAATCCAGTGCAACAGATTTTGTCAGAGGATAATAATGTTTCACAAAGCAGGACGTAAAAAGTGTAATTTCCTTGTTTTCCTGTGTGTGCGTCCTGTGCATCATCATGTTTAGATATAAACCACAAAGGCATGTGCTGTGCATGCTTTTGTGATACCCCACTGCATCTTGCACATGGCTCTACATTTTACCCAGTTATATTACCTTCTTCTTTCTATCTAATCACAAAAAAGATAGCTCCTCTGGGTATTATTGCTATATTCAGGGGTACTAACTTCGTAGTTGTTCCTCTGAGACTATCTATCTTTTTATACCGAGCATGAGTCTGAAAGCAGTAGGCTATCTGTCATTCATGCTATTAGTTCATGGTTATCATCAGTGGTGGCCAAGGCCATTAGCCCAAAGACATTAGCAGCAGCCATCAGCAAAGCCATTAACTCCTCTCACTGCTAAAAGGCTACTGTCCCTCACAAAGAATCATTAAGAAGAGGTAGAGAGAGATGAGCATGGCAGGAGAAGGAGCGAGGGAAGGACAGAAGGACAGGAAGGAAGAAAGATAAGCGGCACACAGGAGAGAAAATAAATGCAGAAAGACTGAAGAGGTGCAAAAACAAGGAAGAGTTTGTTTTTTTTATTGCTATTTGAGACATAGCTGCAGTGTTTTGGGATCAGCATGGCTGGAAGGGGTAAAATTTCAGATTTTTCATACATAAACTCCATGATTTGTGTGATATCCATTTAAAAAGTGCATAATATTACAAGTGCAAATTTTTCCACATTGAGACTTTCTAATGAAAAAACACCTTAAATAATAAACATTTTAATGATTCAAGTGTTGATTGTATGTCTGTAACATATTTTCCCCTGTTTTTTTGAAGAACTTACTTTACTGTACTTTACTGTGTACTTTACTTTAAATAATGACAAAGCAAAACAAAACCAAGCAAAAATCTGCACCTTATGTTCAAATCGTGGTTATGCATTATTCTTTACAGTTATACACATTATGAAGAGCCTCTGACATTATCCCGCACACACAGGTCTACCAGAAAAGGCCGGTGTGACTTGCTAACCAAATGAATTGTGGTGGAAGGATTTGTTCAATTAAAGAAGCAAATAAAAAGCTGCAATCTAATAAATCTAATGCAGTAATTTTAAGTTAGATCTTATTATTTAGAGAAGCACAGTAGTGCTGTGGTCAGCAATATTGCTTCACAGCAAGAAGGTCCCAAATTCATCTTCACCATCTGGGCATTTCTGTGTAGAGTTGCACGTTTTCGTGTTTGCATGTGTCCAATACTTAGAGTATAGGTAAAGTACGTTATGGAGTCATTACATGATGTTATGGCCTATGTTTGTGTCAATTAAGCTGTCCGCAATTAAGTATGGTAAAAGACGAGGCTGTTAAGGTATTCAGCTGTATCTGCAGTTAAGCTTTCAGCTCATTAGGCACTGCAGACCTGAATCAGAGCCTTTCAGTTACACACAACACAGCACAGCGGGTCAGTCAGGAATCTTTAATTACTTTTTGAAAGATAAAACTGCCATATGAGAGACACTGCAGAAAGCCAGGCTTTTACCACCTGAAGAACAGCTTAAACTGGAGGGTTTGCATACCAGTAAGATAAAGTTATGTTCTTACGTTCCTCGACAGTGGCGTTCTGCAAACCCAGATCCTTCTCTTTTGGGAGTATCACATCCTCTTCCTCAATCCGTCTTACAGCGATCACCTTATCAAAGACCTTTTTGGAGAGAATTCAATCAGACCTTTAAATTTAAAGAATACACAACATGTTTACTTGCTATTAAATGATCCCCACTGATGGGACGCTTAACTAAAACAAAACTAACAGGCAGCATGCCATCAATACACCATGGCATCGTAGTCATTTAGCAGAGAAGAACATTTTGTTTTCAGCTCAAACTTATCACTAAAACATTATCTGTAATTTGCTGGTCTGTTAATGAAAAATATACATATCACCAACAAACACAGCCACACAAATAAGAAGAGCAAAAACAATAAAACAGGAGCAACACAAATCAGAGTGATCACTCATGCCTTTATGTAGTCACCTACTGCAGAAGTACAAATGTTTTCTTGCAAATGTGCTGGACTGCAAAGGCTTGACACACAAATGAAGGTTCTCTGTCTTCATCTGGAAATCTATCAGAGAGCCCTGACCTCTTGATGCTTTAATAACAAATGCACAAAAATATACTTTTAATGGTGTATTACATAAAACTAAACACAAACCTGGACACAAGAGAAGCTGCTCTGATCTGGTTCCCAACTCTCTAAAAACAGACTGAATGTAATGTGTCTGAATCAGCTCATGGAATGTAGTAAATGTTGGCATCTGGATTTTTTTCCACAGCATGTCTTTGTCCTCACCCCCAGGTGGCTGCCTCTCCCTGATCCTGGTTCTGCCGGACATTTCTTCCTGTCAAAAGGGAGTTTTTCCCTCCCTCTCTCACCAGGTAATTGCTCATAGGCTTGTCTGACACACACACACCAACACTGCACACACGGACACAAAATCAAATTTCATAAGAAATTTTTTTTATGACCAAAAGGCTTTAAAAGAAAAAGAATTACTGACAATTGAAGAATGCAGCAGCGGCCACTGTTAATATAAGAATGCACTGAAAACAAGAGGAAGTCATTTTAAAATATCTGAGCCAATGATCTTCATGGACATTGCCGTCACTGTCTCTCTTGTGAAGGTGCCAAAAACGGCAAGATGCAGGAGCTGGTGTGTCTTCAATAAAGCAGCAGTGCAGCTTTTAGTATATTTGTTTTGGCGTAGCTTGCTATTATAACGCACACCAAAACACACATACAGGAAGGGAGCTGGGAGAACAGGTGCAAAGTCAAACAGTTCTAAAACCATTCAGTGCAATCTAATACCATGGCTACACTGACAATGTAAACTAAAGAATCTGTACAACAGGCCTACATGGATGTGAGTGGTATTTTTTTTTTCTTCCTGTCTCGTTTGGTTCTTTCGCTGTCAGAATTGATGTCTGAAAGCCAACAAAGATACCCAACGGATTTACTTTGAAAAAGTACTTTTTAGAAAGAAAGATTAAGGAACAGAAAAACAGGTGAAGAGGGAGAAAGGACACTTAAAAGGAAAAAAAATCTCCTGGATCACCTGTTGAGAGAAAAGAAAAAAAGAGAAAACAAGCAAAAAAAGAGAGCAGCATAATAAACACAGCACCATTGCATTAATCTAGCTAACAGTAAATAATAGTAAATACTAAGTATTGAATGTTGTTGTGCAGCACGCAGGACTGACATCGCAGAATGTGCTTTGAGGTAGCAGCCAAGAAAGGTGTAGTTTGTGTCTGTGAACACCTGTGTGCACACCTGTGTGGATCAGCGCGCTTGTATTCAAAAAGTTTCTCCATGTAATGATCTGCTAGAGGATGTGGGGAGCCATAGCCCCGTCCCCCAGAGCATGAAGCAGGCATGGAGGAGATCCAGGGCCCCAGGCATGCGGAGGCCCCAGAGTGTGAGAGCCCAGTGGTGTAAGTGGTATTTTTCAGTGTAATGGAAATTCCAAAGTTTTCAGATGCAAACTTGTTGTGTAATGTATATACACACAGGCAAATGTGTCCTCAAAAAACATACTGCGACAAAAATGAATTTGACGTTAAGAGATGATGAGCTGTTCCTGATATTTCTAAATAAGAAAAGGAAGAAACTGACATTCTGGGTTCATCTGATTTTCAAGAGACAGCAGCAGCAGGGAGGATTTCCTGGTTTGATCCTGGAGTTGAAGTTGCTGTATCGTGATGGCTCTCAAACATATTTCAGGATGTCAGTGGGACAGATTGAGTTATTGTTAGCAGAGTTGGGCAACGTCTACCTGTGTGTGTAACTCTACTATTTCCATATCATTGTATATTCAGCACGTATGAGCACACTAGTTGCCAAATACAGTAAAGTGGTCTGATTGGTCAGATGTGATTATTCATGTGCGAAAGATAAAACCAACAAATGTGTCCTGCAACATCACATGGTCAGTGTGAACAGCAGCATTAAGAAATAGTGACTCTAAAAACTGTATTTAACACAAATATTGGCATGGATTTTTCATGTCCAGTGTGTAACTTTGCATTCACGTATATTTCACTCAAATGGAAAATAAACCAAAGAAAAAAATAATAATTGTTTTGGCACTTTGAATTCATTCTCAGTGTCTTTCTAACATGTGCGCCTTTAGTGCATCTGACATACATGCTGTTACTATTATATTTATTATAATTAAAAATAATGATGTTATTCTGGGGAGTTTACTCACATGTTCATGAGTTACAGTACAAACATATTTAGAACGTATTAGAATGTACTTATTAGTTATCTTACTTTATTCACCCTCTTTTCTTCTTAGTGCTTTCTAACTAACATACACATTCATACTCCAATGGATGCATCGGGGAGCAATTTGGGGTTAGTATCTTGCCCAGGGATATTTGGCATGCAGACTGGGGGAAGCCAGGAATCGAACCACCAACCTTCCGATCAGTAGATGACCTGCTCACACAGACAATCTCAACTGGACCTTTCCAACATCTCCAAACTGCTCAACCTGGCTTGCTCCTCGGATATGTCTCACTACCACCACGTACATTCAGTTTTACTCCTTCTGCTAACCTTCTGTTGCAAGTCACGCCTGACACTCATCTCCACCCACTCCACTCTGCCTGCACTCTCTTCTTCATCTCTCTTGTGCACTGTCCATTGCATTTGATGGGTATTTAAACTTATCTAACTTCATTAATTCTAATGTCAGTCTAAGGCTGCTCTAATATAGAGACAGACTCATCTCAGAAATTTATCATTTCTTGCTTTTTAAACCGAACCCTTTCTTCCTGGATTCACTCACCCATCAGATAACATTAATGCAGTTTATTCATTCAGTAAACATCCAGAGGACCATTTAGATGGAGCTCTATCATTAAAACTGGGACTAAATTGTTCCCTTAGCAACAGAAAGGATAACATACTGACATGACCTTAATGCTACATCCAAATCCAAAAATACATTAGCAGCACCAGGAGGGTCACAAAATAATGCTTGGCATTAAAATGGTAGCTTAACATGTAACAAACAAGTATTCTTTGAACAAATATTTCATTTTCTGACAACAATAATACTGATATTTTGTAATTTAATCTCAAGTACTTGCTGCATCTGGATGCTCTGACTGTATCCACTGGAAATTATTCCAGTTTCATGCTTAAGGAAACATCACATTCAAACATTTATAAGTCTTGAGCCGGCCCTCATTTCTTTTTATTTTGTAAAGAAAATGAGACATTTATTGAAACCTCGAAACATAAACAGAGTTTGTACAATCAGGCTGTTCCCTGCCTTACAATACGAAGCGGTTTGAGGTGATTTGGCCCTATATGAATAAAACTGAATTCAATTGACTTCTCCCACACTTCAGTAGTGTTGAGGCCCCGGGCTCTGGTGAGGCCAATCCATGACTGCTGGTGTGTCAGTTGTGTGTTTTCCTATCCAGGTATCCTTTTGACAGAGTGCTTGGGATCATTGTCATCCTGAAAAATGAAGCCGCTGCCAATCAGAAACTTTCCAGATGCTACTGCAAGGTAGAAAAAAATCAGACGCTAATTTTCTACCTTCATAATTCCATCAGTTTTGACAACACCCCAACACCACGGGCCTAAATGAAGCCCCAAACCATGAGAGAGCCTCTACCATGTTTTACAGATGGCTGTAGACTAGTTTTGAAAGACCTTCTGAAAGACTGCAGAACTATTACTGAAGACCGCTGTCTCACTGTATGTGAACCTCTTCACATACGAAGTAGAACAAAGAATTGTAAAGACAACATTAACTGATCTGAAGACAATTCGTTATTTGAAAAGCTTCCTAAGAAGCAGTAAACGGAAAGAGTGAAAAGGAAAGCCTGAGCTTCTCAGTCGTCTACTGCAAACAAACTTTAAAAAAAACCCAAGGCATGCATGGTTTATTGAACCCACAACAGAAGTGAACTGGATAGATCAGCAAACTGTCAGCATACCCAATCTAGTTTTTTTTTTAAAAAAAAATTTGGATTACAGCAGCATCTGTAGCAGAATTTTACAGGTGTGCACTTAACATCCAAATAAAGCTGAATGAGGTGACAGTGGGCGTGGCCTGAGAGCTCCATTTGCCTGAGAGCTGGTGTGATCCCATTTACAAGATGGCTCCTAGTTTTTGCTGGAAATTAGGTTGAGGGGTTGAAGGAGGGGTGAGAGGGTTGTGAAGTGACAGAGATGTAAGAGGAAGTTGCACAGATGTGGACAAAAATGGAAGGCAATGAAAGAGAAAAATGAGGGAGGTGCATTTGCCCTTTGACCCAATGTTCCACTCTATCTCAGCATACTTTGGGGGGCCCTGACAGACGCTTAATGCCTCACATGGACCCACATCAATGTACATTAGCTTGTGTTCACACACGCACACACATAGGCACGCACACGCGTGCTCCTACAGCTAATCTCTGATATGCTCGTGAGGGTGGTTGGTTAGATTAGCAGGAAGATCAGGGCGCGAAACCATCAGCTTTCATCTCACTCTCCGTGCAACATTTTTTTCTTCCTTCTGTTTCTCTGTCTCCTTGTGTGTGCACATCAGCTCAATAAGAGTGAAAGACACGTGAACGCACCCATGCACTTGCACATGCTTACAAAAGCAGACAGACTGTGAGCTCAATGTCAATAGGTTTGTTTTGGATCCAGGATCAGGTGGTTCACTATGTAGGTCAGAGGGAGAATAAAAGGAAAGGCAAGCCATGTGTCAGATTCTTTAATAATTAATCAAACAGTCCCCCCCCCCTTTCTTTCTCTGCCTCCATCTTCTGACTGACATGAATGTGAGAATAAATGGATATGCTGGTGCGAGGCACTCAAGCAGACAAACATGGACAGAAGAAGAGTCAGACAGCCAACCGCACATTGAGCTGTGGAGTTTATTTGTCCTCAGGGAGCCTTTAGCTTGGATAATCACCTCAAGGTGCTTTTAGCAAGCTGCTGTCATCACCAGCGTGCCTATCTAGTTCAAATTTCTCAGTGCAAGGAAGGTTGCACATGCTCACGCCCACACGCATGCTTTTGAGGAACACTGCTGTGCCCTCCTGTAAGGATTCTTTTGTGATCTTGCTGATAACAGGTGGCCCTGCCAAATGACTGGTGTCTACGACCAAAGCACAGCTCAGATGGCCTTGCGTAGATACGCAGGCTGGTGACACAGGATATCCTGCTGTAGGCGTCAGCTCAGGGAAGAAGAGGAAGTGCAATCCGCAATGGCTCACGTGAGATCAACGTCAGTCCAAGTTTTCTCCAAAATATAAGGAAGTGATTGTTGTAGACTTCAGATCATTCATTTTATTTGACAACGTTGCTCAGAGCTTAAGCTCAAGAAGTATAAAGGTGGTGCTGTCCTGAATGACAGCAGCCCAGTCCACAAGATGTGCTAGCACAAAAAATTAGTTTCTTTAATGATCATGCATAAAGAACACCAGGAACTCCTTAACACTTTCAGCCTGATTCCATCCACAAGAGATAAATAATTATACATAGATTTTTACTAATTAAACTGATTCCATTGTTTTTACTATACGAGTTCTCACGCGTACACACCAAGTTTTCAAAGGTCCTGAATGGAGGTGACTGTTAACATGTTTTCACATTTCAATATATGTCAATTTTAATTTTATTTATATAGCACCAATTCACAATGACTGTTGTTGTGCACAAGGTCTTGAATAATCAGTCCCCATCTTATCTTATTGACATTAGTACCGTAAAGTACCATATCACCCAATTAGAGCATTTCGCTCTAAGACTGCAGGCTTACTTGTGGTTCCTAAAAGTAGAATAGAAGGCAGAGCCTTCAGCTTCCAGGCCCCTCGGGATTCGGGAGACAGGCATCCAATCTACTTTTAAGATTAGTCCTAAAACTTTCCTTTTGTTGCATATAGTTAGGACTGAATCAGTTGGCCCTCTTCAGTCACCTTTTTCATTATGTGTTTATACACCACATTTAATTATTAACTCTTATTAATTTCTGGCTGTCTTCGACAGTGTGTCTTTGTCCTTTCTTGGTTCTGCTGGAGGTTTCCTCCTGTTAAAAATGAGTTTTTCTTTCCTACTGCCACCAAAGCCCTTGCTCGTAAGGGCGCATGTGATTGTTGGGGTTTTCTGTTTTTCTTTGTATTTCTGTAGTCTTTACCTTACAATATAATCCACCTTGAGGCAATTGCTGTTGTGATTCATATAAATAAAATTGAATTTAACTGAATTAAGCACTTTATATTGTAAGTTAAAGACAATACATTAATATAGAGAAACCCAAACAATCAGACATTTTCCTATGTGCCAACATTTGGTGAAAGTGGGAAGGAAAAACTCGCTTTTAACAGGAAAAAAGCTCTGGGAGAACCAGGCTCAGGGCATTTGTGGGTGAGGATTTGGAGACAGAACAAAGAGGTTAAAATAAAAATATGGTTTAATACACACACACAAGAGCACGCACACACACACTCATATACATATACAGAACATAATTTATTTTTTCCAAAATTGAAATGAAACATTAAAGTAACAAATTTACTCACATTTTACCTTGTTTTTGGTCTCTACCAACTACATTGTGTTCCAGAGTTTACCTTTACTGTAAAAGCAACTGCCAGCTGGAGGTTCATGTGGACCATTAATATATGTGTCAAAGGCCCAAAACAATGAAGTGAAGGGGACTAAAGTGCATGGATTGATTATGCATGATGATGATGATTTTCACATTTCACCATATTTTTTTCCTTCATTCTAAAAAATAAGAACGTCAAAATGTGTTCTTGTCAACCATGGTAGTTTTACTGTGACAAAGAGCAGTAATGAGAAAATGTCTGTTTCAAGTACATGTATTAATAACTGAAATTATGTTAAATTCAATCCAATTTTATTCATACAGTACCAAATCACTTAAATAGGAAATGATGGCCTTGAAAAAAGCACATGACCATTTTGATGAAAAAAACAAGGTTACTTGTTTTTTCAAGGTTACTTGAAAAAACAAGTAACCTTGTTTTTATTATTATAATTTTATTGTTTTCTGAACGCAAATGCATTATGCTGAAAATATTTAAAGTACAAAGTGAAAAAAGGAAAATCCAACAACTGAAAAATGTAATATGTCATTGCTTTCTAGTGCCTTGCGATACTGCAAATTTTGATATTGATCCGATATCAAGTAAATACATGTCCAGTATTGCTAATACCAATAGTTATACTTTCAATCTATTAAAGCAGCATATGTGGGGTAAAGCCATGTTTCATCATTTATGAGATGAATCATCGTCAAATTGAACATTTTGATGACCATTTACATCATTTATTTGGGATAAAAACAAACTATTGCATCTGCCAACCCCAGTAAACACCACTAATGGTGCAGGTCAACAAACAGGAATGCTTTCTTGTAAAGACTTAAAAAAACGGTGCCAGGTATGAAGCATGTGTGTGTGGTGGGGGGAATACAGGAAGTAAAGGAGGTGGTAATGATGGGGGGGTGGTGGGTGTTTGTGTAAGTGTGCGTGTGTTCATGACTGTGTGTTTGTGTGTGGTGGATTCAATGCCTGAAGCAGATGGAGAATGAAACAATGGAGGAGCTGTGACATGATGGGATTCCCCTAAATTCCCCTGTTTGGCTGAGACAGTGAGGCCAAGCAGTGACAGTGGTGTATTTGCACACAGCCCACTTGTCATGTGCAGGACTGAGCGTCAAGGGCCGTACATGTTTGTGTCCGTAAATAGAGGGTTTATTGTTGCAGGGTATCCGTGAACTGATAAGATTACATAAAATCTCCTGCAGAAAGAACATTAGTATCATGAACTTTTCAGTGAATTAAAAAACACAGATATATATATATTTTTTCTTGTTACAAATTAATGAGAATGTAACTGTGCTTAGGAACATACTGTGTAACCATAGTTGTGCTGTGTAGAAATGTCTGACCTTATACAACAGACCCAAATATGTCCACACACACTCATATATGGGCATGTTTTGACCCACATTACTCCAACTGGAATAATCAGGTCAAAGACTGCTAGCTGGGAGCTAGCTGGGAAGTCTGCTACTTCTTTTCTGATGTAGTATCTGTTCTTTTTTTAATGCAAACTCTGTGTTGGTCTGTAGATGTGATTATATTCTCGTTCAGTTTGCATTATTATTGAACTTGAATTTGAACAAAAAACAGATCACAGTTACATCCACTTGCAGTCAAACTCAAAATACTACGAGTACAAATAATAATAATTGTATTTTTATAGCACTTTTTATAACATGCAATTGCAAAATATATTTTTAAGATCAAAAAACATTAAAATGAAATATCCCAAAATGCCATACATAAAACCTTTCTACCATGCATTCTTACATATGAACATACATATTCAATCTTCAAGTGACCAAGTGTGGTTAATACGCCAGCCATACATTTAAGTGTGCTGAGGTGATACTTTTAATGGTAAAGATTTTTCCACTAGTGTGGAACAACTTATGGAACAACTTCCATAAGTTCCACCTATATGCCCTCTAGCCCTATGCCCACCTGGCGCCTATCCCAGTGGGCATAGGGAAAGAGGCGAGATGGAACCTGCAGAGCTAACAGAGAAAGGTTGCCTCCTATTTGGTGACCTGTGCAATCGCCTTGCCATCAAAAGTGCTTTAACTTCATGTCATTTTAATCTAAGTTTGCTCCTCTAATGTCATTTCAGGATGACGGTGAATGAAATGAGTCCTCTTATTCATTTTACTCCCAAAGTATTTTAATTTATTTCATAAAAATGAATATTGAATATTGGGTTGCACTGTATCGATACAGTATTGCCACACAAAATAATGCAATGCCAATTTTTTCCCTCACCCACAGTAACTCTGTGGTGTATGGGACACAAATATGTAACAGAAACAAATATGTCTGTCTTTTTAAACAATTATTGGGTAAAAGTCATCCTGAAAAAAGCCTTTTATGTGTCATCATTAAGATGTGCGCAGTATGTGGTGTCTTCCAAACATTTTTGCATATTTTAAAGTAAAGCAAAAGTATCAAATTTTACAGTGAGAAGCTGCATGTGCACAGTGATCTTCTGCATCTAAGACTATTTGTTTTATTTTTGCAGACAATATCATATTATGCACCCTTTGTCACTGTCATTGTTAGAGCATGATAATATTACATATCTTAGCTGTTGCATTTTGATTGCAGGCTCTCGTGCTCCATGCAGGTTGTGGGTGTTTATTACAGAGACCAGAATGAGCCCCAAAATGAAGCTGTATAATTACAGTGTGATGTGTGATGTGTGATTGCATCTGTTCTTTGGTAGTTTTACCTGACTTTATGCATTTCCTGTTTTCAAACTGTATGTTATGTGTTGCATAAATATGCGGTTATTATAAAGAACTAGTAATGACACACTTTTCTGTAAATCCCCCTTATTCATATTAATAGTCTTTGTATTTCATAAAATGTTTAACAGACTATCTCTAACATGTTAGCCTTTATTTCACTAGTGATATTAATGAAATGTTAAAAAATACAAACTCTGCCCTGTGTTGTACATTTTGATTGATCCATCTAGGATTTGTCGCTCACTGACTTGTTATTAATAACCACAAGGGGAAATCCACCAGCAGGACAGTATACACTACAGAATACATAAACCACCATCATGTGGTATATATAAATTTGCACAAACCCTCCCACACTGATACCCACAGCCCTAACATGCATATTAAAGCCAGTGTTATATATGTATATGCATGTACACATACACACATCTTCTGTACTCACTGGCTGTGAAATGGTAAATGGCCTGTATTTATATAGCGCTTTACTAGTGCCTAAGGACCCCAAAGCGCTTTACATATCCAGTCATCCACCCATTCACACACACATTCACACACTGGCTGTGGCATACAGTATGGCTGTGAGTCACATGTTACATGCATGAAGTCACCCTGTTGCAATAAGGAATAGAAATGTTGAAAAGAACCATCTATGTAGACATTTCACAAATCATTTTATTGTTTGCTGTTGTGTGTTTCAGTTGGAGTCCTCCAGATCTCTGATGCAGTTCAATGCAGGGTGCAGTTTCCCAGGGGGATGAGCAGAAAGTCCTGTGACATCAGAGATGAGTGCATGAACCCCATTCCACACCAACTTTTCATTACTCCATCAAACAATGTTGTTTCAATGTGAAAACTACTACTAGCTAAATAAAAGATACATGAAAATGATTCAGAGTATCAGATTTTACCTGAAACCTTAGAAAATGTTAGAAGCATTCCTACTGAGTATCAAACACATGATTAATCATCTACATCTGAATAGCCTATATGGTGAGATTTACAGCTTCTTAATTCCTGAGTTACAGTTGCACACCAAAGCTGCTGTCTGTGATAGTTTGAAACACTTGATATGAAGAGGTTTCAGAAAAAATATTACCCACACAGTTTGTTGACTTTGCAGCTGATGGAGTCACAGTCCTATATAAAAAAATTCACCCCTAAGCTAAACATTAATCAAAAGTTAGAGCCTGTGGTCTATGATGCTCTAGAAGTGATCTCGTCATTTTCATTTATTGGTTCTCAAACAGGGTTCCAGTATCATCCAGTGGCACAACTGGATGAGTAACAGTAAACGGATGGTGGGATTCATTCTGACAAACTTCAGCAACCTCATTCTCTCCAAGCAAAGGGTCAAGACAGTGTACCCACTGCCTGTAAAACTAGCTGTTTATGCCTAAAAGATATCTTGGCACAAACATCTGTCTCCATTAAGATATTTCAACCACTAGCAGTTGATAGAGTGGAATTAGGAATGTGATGACTCACTGGTCTCCCAGTCAAGAGCTGTGCTCATTGGAATGCGTGACAAAGTCTGCCAAACATTTCTTAGTGCGAAAATTCAATGTGAGATGGTCCCAGTGAGATGGGCTCCCCTTGCCCCCTAGCTCAGACTTTACAAGAATAAGATCAAATATATTTGGTGGACAGTTGGGTTATGCCAAAAACAACTCAGTTCATCAATGTTGTCAGTCCTTGTATGAGGGCATGGATTGTGACTTACTGGTTCTTTTTGAGACTGACTCTCCTTTAAAAGAAATGACCTCAGGGCTTGTTTTTACAAAAACAGTTTTTAAAACCAAAACATGCTTTGTAAAATTAAGTGACTTCCAGTGATCATTCATGATAAGGCGAGTAATGTGTTCAAAATTCTCCATAGTATAGTATAGATACCAGCAAGTGCGATGACACATGGCACAGTAAACTGTTATTCTATAGTTTGGTTACTAATAATTCATTGGCAACTATTATTACAATTATTATTTTAAGATTAGGCTTAAAACTTTCCTTTTTGCTGAACCATATAGTTAAGGCTGGATCAGGTGACCCAGAATCCTCCCTTGGTTATGCTGCAATAGGTGTAGACTGCTGGGAGATTCCCATGATGCAATGAGTGTTTCTTCTACAGTCACCTGTCTCACTCACTATGTGTTAACAGACCTCTCTGCATTGAATCATACTTGTTATTAACCTCTGTCTCTCTTCCACAGCATGTCTCTATCCTGTTTTCCTTCTCTCACCCCAACCGGTCGTAGCAGATGGCCCCGCCCCTGCCTGAGCCTGGTTCTGCCGGAGGTTTCTTCCTGTTAAAAGGGAGTTTTTCCTTCCCACTGTCGCCAAAGTGCTTTCTCACAGGGGGTCATATGATTGTTGGGTTTTTCTCTGTATGTATTGTTGTAGGATCTACTTTAAAATATAAAGTGCCGTGAGGGGCATATATACTATATTGTAGTATAAATCTGTAGTATATGTATAAATAAATCTGAACTGAATTGAATTGAATTACATTTCAGCCCGAATGACCTTCATGAAGATTATTTAGACCAAAATGTTTGTGTAACTTGTGCAGGGATTACATTTGATTGCTTTGTAGAAATCTTTCATTTGATGCACCTGTCATTCATTCAGAGTTGCAGAGATTTTGAACCAATTAATTAATCTGACAAAAAAAAAGGCTACCAAATGAGGCTTGAATAGTATCCACGGCAACATTATAGTTGTTTCTTTGGTTCTTCTCCGTGGCATCAAAAGCCTGTCTATGGGGTGCTGGTTTAGCTCAGTGGTCAGGTGACCACATGTTGCATGACTAGAAATCAGTGGTCTAGGTTCAAATGCAATCTCTGATCTTTTGATGTGTGTCCTCCACTTTCTTTCTCCCTTTTTTCTGAACTAATATTCAGCTTCAGATGCATCAAATCAGGTAGTGCATTTTTTTAATCTTCAATTTTTGGTGCTAAGAATAATATAAAAACAATGAGTCACAATTGTGCACGCCTTGTGGCCGTTTAACCTTTTTTCCTTCCTGTGCTAACTAAAACTTGGTTCTGTCTTGATATAGTTTGCAATTTTAAAAATAATACTGGACTGTGGTAACTGTTCAATCTGCAGAAATTTTTGAATTCTTTTTTCAGTTTAGTAATATAGGCTTAAATCCAAAGTTACACAGAAAAATGCCTACATTCAAATAGGGTTATAGCCAGGTTATGAGACTGCACTTAATGGTTTTATGAATGTCTTCTCCTAGCCACCTTAATCTACAGATTTCCACCTGTTTAAAAGTGAACCCAGAGTCTCTGACTGACACCCTTTCTCTTCTAGTCAGCTCTGATCTATTCTTTTCTATTTCATTTTATTCTGTTCCTTTGCTAACTTTGTTATTCTGTTTTGTATTTCCCTGCCTCCAGACCATCTTGTTTCCCTGTGTTTGAGTTTGTGGCAAGCTACACCAAAACACATGCTGCAAGCTCCACTGATGCCTGGCGACAGCGTTATTGAAGGCTCACCAGCTCACCTGCATCTCAGTCTTGTTGGCAGCTATGCAAAAGAGACAGTAAGGGCCCTAAACCAGTGACCACCTGGAAGGTTGGTCACTGGTTCTTTATTTTTGTTTTCAGTGCATTCTTGTAACATGTAACAACTGTCAGTGAATTTGTGTTTTACAGCTGTATAAGTAATATTTTTCATGTGATTTTGTGATTTGAGTTTGTGTGTATGTGTGTGATAATTGTGCTTTTCTGCAGCAGCTGCTCTTTTTGGTTACATGTGTGCTATCAGTGCCATGTTCAGTTGTCTCCAAAAAAAGCTCTTTGATAATGTGACGACAATGAGAAGCCTCAAGGAAGAGGATGTGATACTTCTGAAAGTGATAACTGGACAAACTCAGTTCCCAGTTCCTTACATACGAACAGAAGAGAGGTAGGTTCTCTAGTTTAATATTACACACTAACATTAAGTGAAAAAATTGAATTTTAAAAGGTTGCCTTTAATTTATATACCATGTCGTAACATAAGGTTGTGATGTCTTCTGCCACTTGTAGACACTCGTTTTGGAAACACTCATATGGGATGTATTTGTTGTATTTGAGGGCAGCAACAAAAGCTCGATATTGTCGTTTGGACTGGAGGACTTGTTCTTCTTTTGTCCTCTCACTGACTCCTCACAGCGCGTTACACTGCTAGCCCCAGATTCATCAATTAATCTAATGTGCATGTCTTTGGGAGGAAGCCAACCATGCAGGCACAGAAAATGAAAACTCCACACAGAAAGATCCCAGCTGACCCAAAGGTTCAAAACCAGAACCTGTTTGCTAGGCAACAGTGTTAAGCATTCTTCTACCGTGCCACAGCTTGTTCAGCTCATCCAAAAAGCCCCAGTACCAAAAAAGAAATATGTTGGTAAGAGCTCAGCTCAGTCCACAGTCCAGCTTCCATAATACAACCAACATAATCTTAAAATTGAGCTTTAATGCTTCCTGCACGTTTTGCATCATTAACTGTGTACTCTAAATGATGATGTCAAGCAACAATCCTGCTTTACATGCATGTGTATGCACTTTTTTGTTTGTCTGGTTGCCCCAGGCACAGTGAATAACAATGCAATTTCATTTCGTTCATTTGCTTTCTCTTCCCTTATTTTCTGCTTTTTCTCTCTTCTGCCCCTTTAAAGCCATTTCTCAGTGTGTTTTTTAACACCACGGCGTCCAGTTTCTCTCATTTTCGGTTATTTTTCTTGCATATCAACCATTCATTTCATTCATTTCCTCTTTAATGCTCTCGTTCCTAGTGTTCCAGCTAGTCGACAGCTCCATCTTTCCCCGTCTCTCGCTTTCTCAAAGTTTAACCTACTTACGGCACAGCTGTCTGATGAATAATGGAGGAGAGACAGTTACTATCAGCAGGATCCTGCCTTTGATCTCTGATCCTGTCCTCCTCTCTCCTCCCCATCCACACAATATTCACCTTTTCTAATAATTCTCTTCACCAGCTTTTTTTCAGTTCAGACTACACTAGTCCAGCTTCAGTTCCATAACACAATCAAACCACTGAAATGTTATTTTATATGTAATAATAGGCTTATGTTGATAAATGTCATGGCAGCTATGATGGTGCTCAAGATTCCTCCAAAGAAAGGTTCCTTTGTTACCAACCAGGTGTAACAGTTAGAAACCTGGAGTGTGTGGAACAACAGAAACATCCATCATTGTTTATCTTCAGATTCTGAACAAGTCAGTGTTAATGAGTTTATCGCTGATGTGACACTTGCGCACATGTAAATCACTCTCAGTTTAAAGACATACTAATCATTTTTTTCTTGCTGCGTGATGCTGCAGGTGTTTGTTAAGGTCAAAGGAAAGAATCTGACAGCTCTGTCATTCACAGAGAGCTACAACCCCAAAACTTGGTATATCTCGAAATTTCCCTAAAAAATATAAGGAAACTGGAGAAGGGAGGACAAAGAAAAATGGAAGGCCGAAAAAAAATCTACAGTATATGAAAAGTATCTAAATTCAGGTCCTTACAAAATTTTATTCATGTGCTGTTTAAAGATGATTTAACACAAATGGTCGGACTGGGAAGTTGGCTGTCAAGATGACATTCATGCGTTCCTATGACCTGTATTAATTTTGTATTATATAACAAATGCTCTCACTACCTTTGTGCCTTAAGGCTGAGTTACAATAAAACACCAATTTTGACTGACACGAGTTGGGGCAAAAAATCAGGAGGGCCCAGGTCCTGTTACCTGTTGACAGGAACAACATGTTCTGGATCTCAAACTTATGGAAGCTACTGATAAGGACATTTCAGACTAATTCATTATTAAAGGGAACTATGATTATACTCATTTGAAATACAGATTCTACGGTTCCTACAGTATATGGGGTCAGTATCTTGCCCATTCAGGGCTTTTTGGCATACAGACTGGCACAGCCAGGGATCAAACCATCAACCTGACTAGCAGATTCCCTGCTCTGCCTGCGGAGCTACAGCCACCCCCTTGTCATGTGCTTTTCAAATATTCTGTTATAAGAAGCAGGCAGTCAGGAGAAAGTTGACTTAAAAGCAAGGGGAAGGGCTTGTTCCAGACAGAGGATAAATGATGGCCTGTCATAAAAATAAATAAGCGTTACTGGGAAGTATTAGTCATGCCAAACTATTCTAGTTGAGTTCTATAATTAAAAATATGGATTTGAAAATGATCACAATAGGACCCCATTTAATCTAATCTGTGTTTTACAAAAGAAGGAGCCATTGAATTCAATGTAACTGTGGGCTTTAGTCTAATTTTAATTTCCCAGTTAGGGTTATTATTCCCAGTGTACATAAAATAAAATACAATTTTGCCTTAAAAAGGTGTGCAGTAATTTATTACAACATCTACACTTGCTCTTTCATTTTGACCAAATTTTAAAGCCAGCGTATGGTTTTCACAGGGTGGGCATTCTCTACATTTGCAGCAGTAATGCAGTGGCCTCTGTGTAGTTGCCAAAAATGTCTTTTTACAGTGTACATTCCAAATATATGTGCAATTTGCAAACAACAGTCTTTTATTGAGGCACATACCTGCCAGCATGTAAGCAGTGCCTGTAAAATTGTTTTTATGAGAAGAAAACAGCAGCCCACGTAAAAATGGAGCTCACGCTGCTTATGCATGCAGAATATTTGTTACCGGGATGTGTTGATTTTTGGTTTTGGTTTCTTTGTGTAATCATAAAAGAAATCAAAGAAAATAGACTTTTTTTAAAGCATGTTTTCAGTTCACTTTGAAACTTTGACCTTAAACCTTTTGCCTTCCACTTCACCCTCTATCTCTTCCACTCTTCACACCCTTCCATTCACACTCTGCTCCTTTTTATAGACACTCTTGCTGCAGTTGCTACTTTACCTTTGTCCTCAGATCCTTCATGAAATTCTTTCCTATTTGTTTCCTCTGTGTTCTGCATTGCATTTTTATTATTATTTTCATGTAGACTGGTTATAATGTCATACATCATACATCGTCATACAATAATGATCTGCCAGGGCTTAAGGAGTTACTGCAAAGTCTTGTTCCTGCTGATCTCTATTGGTGCAATCCAGGGTGTGAGATCATAGGTGAAAATGTGACCACACCCTTGATTTTTATTTTATAATATTGTATGGAGGATTAGTTAATGAAGTTAATAAAGCTAAAACTACTGCTTTCCCAATGCTAACCACTATTCAGAGGCTGGTCAGGCCTCGGCAGTGGTTGGAGGCCTTGTCCTTCCACAGTTCCCTACAGAAGAAACAAACATATGAAATATGAATACAGTAGTTTACAAAACATAAATATTACGTGGCTCTGAGACCCCTGCTCTCCTCTCTTCTCCTCTAATCATCAGCTACTTGCTTGTTTCCCCCTCATTCACACATTCTCTTGTGTGAGCTGCATCTTTGCTTACTGAGCTGGAATAAACCACAACCAGACACATAAACCACAAAAGCGCATTCTTTACTGCTCCATTGTCACCCTGTCTGCTACTCATTTGTGCATTTTCATGTTTCAGCCTACCTGTTTGTCTTAGCTGTTGCTTGAATAAGGCGGCATATAAAGGAAGGGAGAGAAAACTCAAGGTCAACGATGGATTCATATGGAAGACATGCTGCAGTTAGAGATGTGTGTGTGTGGTAGAAAGAGAGAGAGAGAATGGAACAGGGAGGGAGACGAGCAGTGTGTCAGGCCTGTCACAAGATTGCTGAGTTCAGTTATTCTTAAACTGTTTGTTTGGCTCTTGACATAGAGCAGAATTTCATGGTTCTTTGTGTGTAAGAGAACATTTTAAGAGCAGGAAAAGATTAAGACTGCTTTTCACATAAATAAAGACCTTTAAAGGAATTTAGGAATTTCTGGTTCGAGGGTGCAGGTTAGAAATATGTAAAGGTTAAGTTTAGTGTCTAGGCGGTAGGGATGGGAAATGAGTTCTTGTAGAAAACTGGTTCCCAGTAGTCCAGTTCCTCTGAATTGTTAGTCTGCCTGCGTATCGATCCCGCTTATTGGTTCTTGCACTCACGCTATAATCAGCTAAGTTCAGTTCGCATGTCAGAGGAGGAAAATAATGTAAAGTAATGTAATGAGTAGTGTAACAAATTCCTTTTTTTAGAGTAATTAAGTGATGTACTGCATTACTGTTAAGAAAGGTGTGTAATATGTGTAATAACTACTCCAACACTGAACACGGCAGAGGGGAAATACCTCAACACACATGCACAAACATTGGACCCACAGCATGCAGTTAATTTGTGTGAATGTAATTTCTTTATTGCTGCTTAGCGATGGTGGTGACTCTCAAAATGGAGCCAATGAGAGAATTGATGAGTGACATATCGATAGTAGAACCGGAATCGCTAAATTTGTATAAATCCCCATCACTAGAAGCGTGAGGATTATATTTACTATTTAATCAAATTATATTTTCCAGCACTAAACAGAAAGTACTGGAGATTTCTATTATGTGCACCCAATATGTAAAGCAGATATGATATTTACCATGTTCATTTTCGTTCAGCATGCTAACAAACCTGAAAAGACCAGCATAATTACAATTCTACTAAAACATCTATTTGAGGATTAATTTGAGGAACCGTCAAAAGGTAGTGAGTCATGTGAACCAACTGAAAATGTTTTATGCGTTTATCTATGCTGTTAGAATTGGGACTGTCAGTGCTTACATGGAACCAACACAGGTCCAAAATAGGAAATAGAAAGTGCACTGCTTATGATGTCATTCCTTCTTCTGATTCTAAGAAAATAAAATATCCGCTTAAATTATCAGGAAATTTTTACCTGCCATTTCACGTGTTCGTTTCTCTCCGGTTGCTGCCATTACATTTAACCCATCAGCCCTCATCCTCATTATCATCATCCTCCTCCTGCTCTTTGTGGCCACCCACCCTTCCTTCCATCCCCATTTTCACCTCACCTCACCTCTGCCTTTGTGGTTCCCATAGATTTAACTCGCTGCATCGATTAACCGGTAACAATAAATGTGATGTGTTTCCCCTTTCATATTTTAACCATGAGCCAATCAATACAGCAAGGCCTCACAGCAAGGACACACACTCACCCACAGGCAAAGGGCCCAGGCTGTGTGTGGGTAAGACTGTGTAATGCATGGATCACTACTAATATGAGCCTACATGTGCAGAAATACAATCACACAGCTTGATTTTAGCAAAAGCTCAGATATTTAAAAACTCCAATATTCTTTTAATAACATCTACTTATAAAAGTGAGTTACTGAACCCTTAACTGACCAATTAATTCAACGTTTCTTCCACACAGAAATTAGTACCAGGAAGACTGGATAACTGGGCTACAAACTTTGTCCAGATATCCTTGAATGTAGCAAATTTATCCATGACCTGCTTGTCTGCTCTAGTTTCTTGGTTGTCAAATGCCATCTGACAACCAAAATTGTTGTCAGAAATTGTTAGGTTGTTAGTTGTTAATTGTCAGACTAGGTTGTAATACAGTGATTACAAGTACTCTCATGAATAATCTCATGAAGAGATTAAATGAGAAGGTGTGTCTTGGCATTCTCTGGATGAGCTTCATGAGGTTGTCGCCTGAAATGGTTTTCCAACATTCTTGAAGGAGTTCCCAGAGATCCTGAGCTTTTTGGCCCTTTTGCCTTCACTCTGCGGTCCATCTCATCCCAAAGCATCTCCATTGGGTTTAGGTCAGGTGACTGTTGAGGCCAGGCCTCCATCACTCTCTTTCTTGGTCAAATAACACTTACACAGCCTGGAGGTGTGTTTGGGGTCATTGTCCTGTTGAAAAATAAATGAGAACAAAAGCCATGAAGAACAACAAATCCAAGACTATAACTTTAACTAGAATTACACCTACTGGGTCTCAAACCCAGTACTGTGACAACTACATCATGAAGCTCACTGAGAAAAGGCCAAGGGTTTGCAGTGCTGTCAACAAAGCGAAGTGTGGCTTCTTTCAGGAATCTAGAATATAAAATATATTTAGAGTTATTTTTTTAATTTTTTCTTTGCTCTATAATTCCATATATCTTGCTTCATATATTTGACATGTTCAGTATTTATCTACAATGTAGAAAGTAGTAAAAAAAAAGAAAAACCATTAAATGAGAAGGTGTGTCCAAACTTTTTCCATTATCCTTGTCACAGCACCATCTGTCATTACCTCCTACACAGTCCAAAAGTCCATTTACTGCTCTTTATCTTCATGAAGTTGCTTTTAAGCAACTACTTCATATTTTTCTGTATATTCAGCACATAGACTCATTTATTCTTGACAGTATTTATTTATTTTTTATGTATTTGTTGTCATTTATAATGTAAAGACGCGATATGCTCAAGTCCTTGCACATTAATTTAATATTTTAGTTGAGATTTGTGTTAAATGTATTTTTCTGAGTCAAATAGCATAAAACATTTTATCTATTAACCTTGTTGGTTTTTTTGATGGTTAGCAGCTCCTTTTCTGCATTTCTGCTGACAGATACTGCAAATGCAAGTTGACAGAATAATGGATAGACAGAGGCTTAACATTAAGGTTTAATGTAAGTGTGTGCGCTCAATAAAATCCAGCATTTATGAAAGCATATTTTTTGTCAGCTGTTTTCTATATTCGTTGATGTCACTGTCGAAGCTGTCTTATAACCCTACAAAAATTGATTATAGCTCAGAACATAGGCATCAAATATTTGAACAGTGTAAAATAAAAGTTTAGTGCACACGGACCATTTATAGTTTATGGTCCCACACTGCTCGCTTGCGTCAGTTGACCGGCAGGTTTTAGTGCCTGTTGTTCCAGACTGGACAGGCTTTCTCAGTTGTAGCTCCTAAACTCTGGAACAGCTTCCCTCAACAGATCTGGTCACCTACCTGATAACAGCACCAGAACCCTGCTGAAAACACAGCACTCCTGCTTGGCCTTTTCAGGTTAGGATTTGGTACAAAACACAACTATATCCAACACTTGCCCAAGAATATCTTGGAAAAAGACGTTTTTTTTAACAATGATTTTTCATTTTTACTATAATGCTTTAATGGCTTCTCAGTTACTTGCTGTGCAGCACTTTGGTCAACATTTGACTATGCTGAATACTTACAGCAGATTTTACAGTATCTTGATACTGAATCCCATTAAAATGGAGCTTACTGTAACATGATTCATTCTCCCTTCATTTGATGAGCCTGAGTAAATACATTTTGGATGTAGAACATTAGTTTATCTGACAATTCTCTTGGAATTAAAAGTGCAATATATATTATAGCTGAAAATGTTATGCAAGCAGAAACTTAAACTATCACAAAATGTAAACTGCATCTCAAAACTAAGTATTGGCTCTGACACATGCTCTCCATAGAGAAAAAACTGAAAAGATTCAAACTTACGCTGAAACATTTTCAAATAATAAAATCTAAACTGAAATGAGAAAACCATTCTGAAAACTCATTGAAACTTAAATGAATTAAAAAAGGTTCAAACGTAATTTAAAAAAATAGAATATACAAAACTATAATAACTGAGTGGTAGAAAAAAGCCTTTCTCACACACTCATTTCTTTTAAGATAATCTAGTAAAGGGAAGTTGGGGGATGGCAGTGGGCCAAACTGCTGTAAGTGAATTGTTCAGTGATTAAAATGTAAAATTTACTCCATTACCAAACTGTTATGGGACAGGCAAATCTCCTAAAGTCCTTATATGGGGGCAAGAGAAGCCACGATTAAAATCATTTCCTTTAACTCCATACCCTCCTCCCGGTTGAACAAAGCAGGTAGGTTTTATTTGGAGGCTCGCGCATGACAAGTAGGGGGAGCTCGTGCGCAGCTGGTGTCTCTCCCCAACCAGAAAGAGAGCAAGAGAGAAAGGAGAGCGAGAGAGAGAGAGAGAGAGGCCGTCGGGTACAGAGTGGGGGTTACCACAGGACACTCGTGTACCGCTGCTGGACCTCAGCTAGTAGCAACAAGCAACGCTCCTGACTGCCTGGGATTGTCTCTCTAGCCTTCCTCACCTCTGGATATTCTGCTCTTTGCATATACAGCGGCAACTTCAAAGTCCCACACCGCTCACATTTGCATTAATGTGTCGGCTCTGGGCTTTTTTTGGTTTTTTACGTATTTTTGCTTTTAATGCGTGGACTCTCTGAACCGGAGCGAGCGAAGCACCAACCGACCCGGACCGATTTACTTTTCGGCTTTGGTTACATTCATTGACAGCGTGCGTGGATTTAAGGACAGAGTGTACTGGCTGTGACATTACAGAGCACAATGTCGGTGAAAAAGACTTCACCTGGGTGGCTTCAGGGGCAAGTTGTATGACACGATATATTTAGCCACTATTTATAAAATAGGAGCTGTGGATCAGCGGACGCAGGCGGCAGCCTACACTCAGAGGTCACTATGAAGTAAAACATGACACACAACTGTGTGACGGTGCGAGAGGCGACTGGAGCGACAGTGTTTCTCTCCCCTGGCTTTTAGTCTTTTCGTCTTTTCAGGGCTTCGAGGTAGCAGCACGGCACTTGGGTTGTTAGCACTTGTAGCATTTGGACTGTAGCGATGTTTAATTTGTGAAGGAAATGCAAAAGAATAAATGAATAACATCACAAAAGACGGCAAAGTTTGACTGTTAACTACGTTTGTCCGAAACCTGAAAGGTCACCGGGAATCCACCACCTCCTCCTCCTCCTCCTCCTCTGGCTCCTATCAGTCTGTTATGAAGATGTGAACTCTTCCTTCCCTCCGCTCCTCTTTCTCTCATTGCCGTCCAGGACGCTTTGATCTCCCCCCTCCCTCTATTTACCACACAGAGACCACATCCCGACTCCCGCCTCTCGGAGATGTACGAAAGCGTGGATGTTGTGGGTTTAAGCCCAAGTCCCAGCAGCCCAAGCACGGGCTCTTTTCTAAGCATGGACTACTACCACAGACCCCCGGGGCTCGGGCCGGAGAAGGGACTATTGTCCGTTGTAGGAGGACTCCAGCGCCCCTTTGGAGGGTCTCTGCTGACCGGCAGGCACTGGAGCGGATCCAGCCACTGTGAGTGAACAAAGATTATTTGTCATGTTGGAGTTTTACACAGAGAGCTACATCATCGGCCATAGATCTGTAGTAGTAGTACTTGAATGAGTTAAAATAAGTACCAGGGGAGTGCAGGATAATCCAGCGCTCATGCTGGAGTATTCTTGTCAGCTGAAGGGAATGAGTACATCCGTTAGCTGAGGCCAGCTGGGACACATGCCAGCATCCTCTTCTAGCTGCCACACAGTTTGTTTTTAGCCTGCTGAATGAGAAGTGAGGACACAGCTACACCATTTAGCTTTTCTTAGCTAGTCTCCTTAATAACGTGCTTTAAAGTCTTTACAGCTTTTGTGAGCTTTTGGTTACAGTAGCTTCTGTGTCAGGAGGGTTTGGACAAAAATATAAAGACATATAAACTGGTCCCAGCTGTTTCACTTTGTCATCGCGTTTCCTCTTTTTCACATTTATCTAATTGACACATGCTGTCTGTCATCTTGGGCTTTAGCTAATTTTGATCAGTACTTTTTCACCACTTTCAGACATTTTGTAAACCAGACGTTGAGTTATGAATTCAGAATACACTTAATCTACCGATTAAAATTGTGGTTTGTCGCAAGTGTCCATATTATAAACTTACAATCCTAAAAAGTGTTCATATGATCGTACATTTATTTATTTAGTTACCAATGAACTATGGGACACACCTGAAACTGTGAAACAAACGCAGGTTGAAAATAAAACTGGGATTAATGTTTTCGGTAACAACTAAGGCCCTTAGAGATCTTTTATTGGTAATATTTGTTCATTTTGGTTATATTGTTTTTTTCCCTTTTCAGCCCAGGACAAAATCTTTGTTATAGAAGTTAAAAGTCTTTAGTGATTTAAAGTCTTTCAGCCCATTGTCACAAAATTGCTACATTGATCTGACACAACAGACAAACCATGGTAACTGACATCATTACGTGACGTCTTTTTGTTGCCTAATGAAAGTGTTTTTCAAGCCAACATCTGCTGATATTTGCGTTCATGGTGCCATCAGCCAGTTAACCTCGGTGTGTCTGAGTTGTAAAGATATGAATGACTGATAAAGAATATTCCAGTTTATGATAATGACTATCATTTGAGTTTGAGTATCATGATGATAGCGTCATTTTGGTGCATAATGCTAAAACCACACATGTATGAGATGTGAGTGTGCATGATTGTCTCTGTGTGTGTGTGTGACAGACCAGCGACCTGTCCAGGGTGTACCCTGCCTCTCACCCTAAGCTATCAGTGTATGTATGTATGTATATATGTGTGTGTGTGTGTGTGTGTGTGTGTGTGTGTGTATATGTGTGTGTGTGTGTGTGTGTATATGTGTGTGTGTATATATATATATTAGGGATGCAACACAAAATTGACAGTTCGGTTCGATACTTTGGTGTAGGGCTGCTCGATTATGGCAAAAATGATAATCACGATTATTTTCACTGAAATTGAGATCTCGATTATTTGACGATATTTATTTAACAATAACAATGTATTGAATAATGGCTTTAAAGATTGTCAAAAAATAATATAAAATAGTGTGCAAATACTGATTACAGTGCAAATGTTTGCAATATAAAAAATAAATGAAAAATGTAAACATCTATGTTTAGTGAACTTCAAAATACTGCACAATATTTGATCCACGTCTGACTCCGCGAACCCATAATGTTTCCACCAATGTTCCCTCAAATATTTCATGTGTCTGAGCGAACACACAAACTCCCTGAGCGGTCCCTTGGACCACTGTGAGCGACATCAGACGTGTGCACTGTGGTCACGCCAGCATCTAATCCATCCAAGTTACATGGTTCATTAAAATAATCAAATGACAGCATTTACATTTCTGTTAGACTACTTTTAATTAACTGCTTTAGCCCACTTACAATGAAAATTAAAAAAAAAAATCCTGTTCATGACCTGTGTAGTATGTTAACACTATTGGAAGTAAAAATAACTTGAACTCCAATTTTGAAAACACAACTTTCTTTCTTTTCTTTTTTTTTTTTCATAAAGCTCTGACTTATATTATGAGTCTGTGGTCTGGGAGAGAGTCCTGTAACTCTCTGTCTGCCAAATACAGTATCTAATGACCAATGTTGGGCAATTAATTATATAGTTACTACTTCAAAAAAGTAACTCAGTTTGGCAAACAACAAAGTTTTTTGCAGCTATTTATTTTTTTTAATGCAGCCAAGGTGTTTTTAAATAAACATTTCAAACTATTTACAGAACAATCAGCTGTTCTGCATCAAATCTGATGCCACACAAATTATTTGTGCCACTCCAAAAAATAATTTCTGTCCACTATGAGATAAAGGAGAACACCAGCCTGATACCTGCAGGCCTGACAACAGGAGCTGTATCACTCCTGTAACACCTGTAACATTCAGCAGCCGCCTCATTGTTCTGACACACACAACAAAACTATCGACTACACTACACACTAACTACACAAGATTTGCGCTAAACGTCTCAAATCTCTCACATCTCAGAACATCGCCGTCACTCCTAAAACTTCCCCCCGTTTCTTAACAACTAGATGCCACTTTGCCATATAATTTTTTGATTGGTCGACACGGTACTTTTTTCGACCAATAGGAAAGGGTGGGGGGGTTTTTGGTTTTGTTTTTGCTCACAGGTGGAGAGTGCTTTCGAGCGTTTTCCTTATAAAACGCCGTTTTTACCGTTTCTTCCCGCAGTAAATATAAACAACGATAGTATTCAGGAAGAAAACCAAACATTGCAAATATTTTTATCATAACTCTGGTTTTACGTGGCCTATCAACACAATTTAAAAACTGGTATAAAGTCCACACTTTTTCCGTCAATTGTTCCGTCTGTCCTGCTCACATCTCCAATGGTTGTACATAGAGCTGGGCGATATAAGATTTTTTCATATCACGATATGTTTTTTTCATTTCAGGCGATAACGATATATATCACGATATAAGCCAAATAACTATATTTGTAAGATTTAAATGTGCCGTTGCTCACAAGTAAAATGTGAAATAATTAGCAGCTTGTTTTAATTAAAATATTTATTTCCCATAATAAGTTCAACAGGGTAGATGTACTTAAGGAACATGAGACTTCAGTTTCAGATAAAGGCAAATACTGTAAACTACACAAAAGGCAGCCGCTAAAGCGTTTAAGTTTCAAAATAGAACAAACAAACAGACTAAATTGTCAATTCCACTTAGAAACAAAATTTTAATTCTAAAAATAAATCTTAGGTCGTTTTACAGAAGAACAGACAAAATTGACTAACTTTTGTCAATATCAAATAAACTGAGAACTAAAAGGAAATTCTCAGGCTACGTCCACACGTACACGGGTATTTTTGAAAACGGAGATTTTCCGTTTTCGTTTTAAAAAATAATCCCGTCCACACGTAAACGCAGAAATGAAGGAAAACGCTGCTAGGAACATGCCAAAGCAGCAGGTGGCGATATATTCCTAACCGTGTAGAAATGTTGGCCAATCAGAAGTCTAGAAGCCTCGGTAGGAAATAGTAAACAAAGATGGGGCATAGAAACAGAACCGAGTCGTATGTGTGGAGGGACAGTAACTATGTGTGTATATGTAAGCATTTAAACACTGCAGAGAGTACAATTAACAGTAACAGTATTGTAGAAATTCATTTCACCGAAACAATAACGTGGCGCACAGTGTGACGTCAAAAAAGGCGCACACCTTTGACGCTGCGTTTTCTCCGTTTTTCTTGTCCACACGTAAATGCAAAAACGGAGTTTTCGAAAATATCCACCCTGGCAGGCGTTTTTAGAAATCTCCGTTTTCAGTGACTGAAAACGCCGTTTACGTGTGGACGAAAGGTGCAAACGCATAGAAAAATCTGCGTTTTCAAAAATACCCGGGTACGTGTGGACGTAGCATCAATCTCTCCTTGTTGTATAGCTTAGCTTTTCAAACAGTTTTAACAGTTACTTTAGTCTGACAAAAGCCGAATGACGAATTAGCGCTTTCAGTCAGAGATTGAGCATGCACCGCTTTATTGTATATCCAGACTTGCTTTCGGCACAATTTACAGTGCGCGCTACTCTGTTTTTTGTCAGACTTGAAATAGCCGAAATACCTTCACACTACGGAACTTCTGTGGCCCTTCCGTTTGACAATCTCTCCAGCATTGGAACTATCATCTGTTTTTTCTTCGGTAACCTTCGCTCACGCTCTCGGTTGATTTTTCTGTAGTCGGCAAACTCATTTCCTTCATTACCTGGGCGGCCCGGCTGCAAAAACAAATACACATGTGCGCCTTGGCGCTTGTGCTGTACGTAACAAGTCATGTGACGTGACGCTGCGGCTGTGATTGGTTCGGCTCTGCGCTACTTAATTTGGATTGGCTGTTCTTTTTTTTTTTTTTTTTAAGAGGACAAGAGAGATGAGGTCTATCGCAATAGTTTAATTTTTCTATCGAGAAAAAGTTATTTCGCAATACATATCGTTATCGTTTTATCGCCCAGCTCTAGTTGTACATGTTGTCATTAACGTGGCTTCACTCCACATCAGCCACGCCGCTTTGCTAGCTAAAACACCGGTGTCGGCACATAAGGACGCTGTCATAGGCTGTCAACGACGTTGATTGGCTGCGTATATACGAATGTGAATCGGATTATTGGCTGGACTATAGGATAAGGTGGCATCGTTCTAATCCCATACAGGAGCAGCCAGTCACTGACTAACACTGCAAAACAGAATTGTTAAAGTTTTAATTTTAATTTCAATTCAGGTTAGATTTTTTTTGTGCGCAACGCAGATTTTCTGTGCGCAGAGACCGTGCCAGCAGTGCGCAATTGCGCACGTGCGCAGCTTACAGGGAACATTGGTTTCCTACCACTGAAGTCGTTTTACCTCTCTTTTCAACCAACGGCATTCTTTCTTCAGCAGCCATTATCCTCTCCTCTCCAAATAACTTCTGCTTAGCTTTCCGAGCTTCCCTCGGGTCCTCTTAATTGTTGTGACGCAAGTTCGAAACGCAGAGAGGTGCGCTCGATTTGCCACACGGAGCAGCGCGAGAGTAAAGCACGAGGGAGGTGCTAATAATCGGCTCAGTCATTTTTAATGATCGTTGAAAACCCAGATCGTAATCGAGATTAAAATTCGATTAATTGAGCAGCCCTACTTTGGTGTCACGGTTCGATATTTTTTCGATACAAAAAAATGTTCATGCCTTTTTTAATTTGTAATTTATTAAGATTATAAATATTTCTTTTAACTCAAAAATACAGTTTTTAAATTAAATGTTGCTGAAACACCAAAATAATACAAGAATAAAAGAGTTTGCAAACTAGTTTATTACAGACAAATGTCCTTTTCCAAAATAAAAGCTATGTTATACCCTTCTTCTGGGGTAAATTCTCAGGAGCATATTGAACATATCAGGTCCCCATAAAATGAACCACTCTCTGATGGACCTCACCTCACACTCATCTTCTGGAGTGCTAGCACTTAGCTGCATATACAACAAAAACAACTTAAATAAAAATATGTATTGCACAGAAATGCCTTCCTAAATATATTTTTAAATTTTTGAAATGTTCTATAAACAAGGTATCAACACCATACAGTTCTGCATTGTTTGGGAATCCCTGACTGTATTTTCTATTCTTGGCAGAATATAAAACAAACACACCCAATCCCTGACATGAAAATTTTTTTAGAACCATGTTCTATGGTGTACAGAAAACACATGAAAACTTAAATCTGGTAAAGCTATACTTCACATATTTTCTGTTGTGCAAAAAAAAAAAAGAAGCACCATGTAAGGAATAAAAAATAAATAAAATAAATACAAATTAAAGCTATTCTATACCCTTCTTCTGGGGTATATTCTCAGTAGCATATATAACAAATCAGGTACCCATAAAATCACTCTTTAATGGACCTCCCCTAACACTCTTCTGGAGTGCTAGCACTTAGCTGCATATACAGCATAAATAATTTAAATAAAAGGTCCTGTTAAATACAAACCAAAACATAGTTTACTCAATTTCCATGTTCTTCTTCAGAAAAATTAGGATGTCCACATGTTCTGCTGACAGTACAGATCTGCTTGCTGTGACAATGTCACCTGCTGTGGAAAACACCCTCTCACTTGGGACAGAGGTTCCAGGTACAACCAAGTAGCACTGTGCCAACTTGGAAAGATGAAGGTACAAGCTGTGATGTTCCTTCCACCATCTCAGTGGGTTACCATCTGTGGGAATGCAGTTTGCTAACCTGTACAAGTTAATTTCCTCCTCTGCCACTTCGGCTGCAGACCTGGTCCTTGGCTCCTGTGCCATGAACAGTTCTCCAAACAACTCCTTCATGGCCGACTTTTTCTCTGGTGGAGATGCTGATGGTGAATCTGAAGAGTTTGCTGCTTGAGTCTCTGTGGAGGTCGCAGTTTCTGTGGTGCCTGCGGCTTGGTCCTGAGGAAATATAAACAACCAAACTGTTAATTGTATTTGTTTAAATAATATTTATAAATCAAGCAGTAGCAAAATAAAATTTCAAAACTAAAAAAAGAATGCCTACTTGTTCAATGCTCAGGACAAGCTCTTTGGTGAGTGCTCCATAGACTCTCAGCTGAGTGACATCATCCAAGTGTCGCAGGGACTTGAATCGAGGATCTAAAGCTGTGCACTTGTGTAGGTAATTCTGAAGGGCAGGATCAGCGTATCTCTGCTCCAGGTCCTTCCTGATGTTTTTTTTTTTACATCTCTCACTGCTGGGCTGTCATCATCAGACTGCGCCATAGAGTTCAGGATGTTTATTTTAAGTGGCAGGATCATGGATGCTGTTGGAGATGACACTTCACACTAGAGCTGGGCGATATGACCCAAAATTCATATCTCGATATTTTGTAGCTGGATGGTGATATAAGATATATATCTCGATATTTTTTTAAAGCCATAAAGTAAGAACAAAAAGAGAGTTCTTAGTCAAAGCTGTGTCCCAGATGTCACACAGGCACTTTTATTAACATACAGCATAGACGTACATGAAAAAAACTACTCAAAAATAAATTATGAGCATTTATTAAATAATGATGCTCTATAAATAAAAGAAAACTGTTGTTTTGTGCATAACAAAGAGCTCACAATTGTGCAGTCAAAATGTAAACTAAAAGATGCTGAGCATAATAACAGACAGATTTCACAGCTGCTCTGTTCCCAACTTCTACTGCGTGACTGACAGCCTGGAGTTTGAAATCCGCTTCGTAACCATGTCTCTGGACAGGTGCCATTTATGGTCCTTATACACAGAATACGGTAATATTACGTTGAAGCACAGTACGTATTACTCCGCGAGGCTCCTCGGGTCCTAAGGCTAGACCCCCTATGCTAAGTGAGCCTACCGCAGACATGAGCGAGACAGATAAATATGAAGGCATGCCGGCTCGGACGTCGCCCGGATCAACAAGGTCCGCGTCAGGTGTTGAGGAACCAGGGCACCCTGACGACAAGTGGGCTACTGGAACAAGAAGGCATCGGTGGGCAAGAGACGAAAACAGGGCGTTGTTGGAATGCTACTACGCAATTAACCCTGGCGGAAGGGGTTACATGAATAGGATGAGGGACCTATGGATTCTTCGATACCCAACATCCACAATGACGGCGAAACAACTAGTAGCTCAGTGTTCCAACATTCGAAAGAAGGGACTGCTATCACAGCTAGAGATTGACGAGGTACAACATAAATGCTACGGCAAGGAGGAGTCAGGACGCCAGGTCAGGGGGGAGATATCATCACCCCCACCCGAGATTGGGTACATAGCCCCAAGTGTGATAGGAGAAGGATCGTTGAGTGCGAGAGGAACTGACCTGAAAGATAGAAAGGCGCGACAAAGAAGGTGCATAAGAAATACAGCAAGCTGTCCATACCTGAGGCCTTGGAAACTGCCAAGCAAAGACTCACAGCCTTGGCCAGCCGCTTGAGGAGGTACACCAGAGAGATAGAAGGCAGGAGAATAAACCAGCTGTTCTCCACAGAACCAGCAAAGGTGTACTCTCAGTGGCAAGGGAACAATAACAGAACAGCACCACCAAGGCTGGAGACGGAGCAATACTGGAAGAGCATATGGGAGAAGGACGCAACCCATAACGGCAATGCTCAGTGGCTAGTGGATCTGAGGGCAGACCATAGCGACCTCCCTGAACAGGGTCCAGTAACCATCACAGTGGCAGACATCCAAGAAAGGATCTCCAGTATGAAGAGTTGGACAGCACCAGGCCCCGACATGGTTCACGCCTACTGGCTGAAGAAGCTGACTGCACTCCACGAGCGTCTGGCAGCACAAATGAACCAGCTGCTAGTTAACAAGAGACACCCGGAATGGCTAACCAAAGGTCGGACGGTCCTGATCCCCAAGGACCCCAAGAAGGGACCGGTCCCATCCAACTACCGACCAATAACCTGCCTCAGTACTACATGGAAGCTCCTGTCAGGCATCATATCGGCTAAGATGAACAGGCACATGGGTCAATACATGAGTGGGACACAGAAAGGGATTGGCAAGAATACCAGAGGCGCAAAACACCAGCTACTGGTAGACAGAACAGTCAGCCGAGACTGCAAGACCAGACTGACCAACCTGTGCACAGCCTGGATTGATTACAAGAAGGCCTATGACTCAATGCCCCACAGCTGGATACTGGAATGCCTAGAATTGTACAAGATAGGGCTGGGCGATATATCAAAAATTTATCGTTACCGAAATTTATGACTCTCATCGACGTCATTTTGCCCATGTCGGTAAATTCGGTATTTAAAAAAAAAAGAGAAAAGGCATGTGCAGGCTGGCGATGTTCATGTCCCTTTAAGACGCTGTGCTACGTTACAGACTTGACGCGGTGGAGTCACATGACTCTACTACCTGTCAGTGTTGCCAACTTAGCGACTTTGTCGCTATATTTAGCGAGTTTTCAGACCCCCTTAGCGA